>NC_068355.1:3510263-3770263 GCF_020536995.1 Dreissena polymorpha | reverse complement strand
TTACGGGCTAAAAAATATTAGGGTAGGTAGGTAGGAAAAACATTTTATTTTTTTATTTTATTTTATTTTGTTGAACGTCTTTTTCCAATACATACATAGGCAATCTAGCACAAAAACCATTTAACTGCTGATAAGGATGAATGGCCAATACATGGCTTCAACTTGGCTTAGCCTTGCATTGACTTTTTATCCATATCAAAAAGAAACTTCGGAAAATTTGTTATATAGAGAAAAATACTGTAAATGTTGATGAATAATAACCCGAAATTACTTTGAAAAACATAGCTTAATTACTAAGGCTAACACCTTTTTGATAGTCATACCTAAACTGAAGGCTTTAAAAGCCCTGAACTCAGGAGCATGGTCGCACTTTTTATGTAAAACATTAAATAAAATTGACGAAGAAGATGATTTCTAAATTGTGTCGCAGAAGCTCTATGCATTTAATACGTAAAGCTCCTCCCCGATGAGTCGGAGTGAGTGAACTAGGGCTGGCCCAAAATTTCTCTGAGCCAACTTGTTTCCGTCTTTCGGTGCGCAAAAACTGGTTTTGAAATAATTATATATAAACTATCAACATGCTTATATTTCTTTTTAATGACAACAAGAGTATATTACATATCATAATAGAACATACAGTTTTCAATATAGAAATAATTAGTATGTTAATTGTCAAAGTACAAACATAATTTATTTTATAAAGGTACATTTTATAGTGGTGTCGATGGTCCCAAATTTGAAATCCTGAGAATTAGGCTGGGGGTATTGGAACCGCAGCCGCAGGAACCCAACAGGAAATAAGGGCAGTGCCCCTCCACCCCATCAAAAGCCCATACTAATTGTGCTTTTTTATCGTCTTAATAATTGTATTTTCAGGTGAATATAATTCGAAATATTATAAACCACACCGTTGTATCACTGCATGTGTATTCGTCATTCTATTTCTTCTATAAAGAACTTCGAAAATAAATTATAATGGACGAAAAACATAATGTATCCGAAAACGACAGTCCGAAAAATTGTACGCGTTTTGCATATAAAATAGAATGTGCATATCGTTTTTGACAGCAGAAAATGAAAACCCGAAACCTTGCAAATATCGAATTGGGTTGATAAATTGCTTTACACTAGCACATTTTGTGGATAAAAACAACTTAATTATCACCTTTTAATTTCAAACGTTAATCGGCAGAAAGGTGTAACATCATCGAGATAGAACTGATTATATATTATCATCCTTTTAATCGATGGATTGATAGTCAGGAGAAAGGTGTACAGTGATCAGCTTAAAAATAATTTGTTTATTGTTACTTTTCTTTTCATTTGTTTATCTTTTAATACGACGTTTGCCATCGGCCGCTTTATTGTTTGCTGACGACAGTATCAACTGTGTATTCCGAGTATACAGTGTCTGCGCATGAATGACCCAATATTATTTGTGAGCAAACTCAATGCTGATTGGCCAGCTACAGCTACTTACTTCAATAACAGTAAGGTCAAGCAATGTCTAATGCTCTGGTGCAGACTGTTTTTCGTTTTTTATTGAAAGTGCGAACACTTTCATTGATAAAAAGAGAAAATATTGTAAACCAGTATGTATTTAAATGGCGGATGTTTTCATTGAAATTTTACGAGACTTTAGCATTTTCGTAAATCAGATTTTTCTTGAGCCGAATTCTCAATACTTTTGCAAATGGCTGAAATGGCGAACGACAGCGCGAGCCTCACCGGACGAGGCTAACGGTGCGCTCGTAAAACGCACTCCGTTAAAAAAGTCGGCGTGGCTAAAAACCGTTCTTCCGGAGTCCTGTAGGCGATTTTTTTCTTTTGGCTTTTAATTTTGAATAAAATGTTGTAGGATCGCAGCAAAATAATAGGCTCGGTAGGGTAACCGTAACCACAACATTATTTTGTTTTGGCCTAATTCTTAAAAGTTGCCATAAATTATATTCTCTTGTTTTGTGAAGACAGCATGCCTGTGTCAATGCGGCACGTGGGGGTATACGTCACGTCTGTGACAAAGCTCTAGTTTTTTGCTGTCTGTCTGTCTGTCATTCTGTCTGTCATCCTGTCTGTCATTCTGTCCCAAAACTTTAACCTTGGTCATCACTTTTGCAATATCGAAGACAGCAACTTGATATTTGGCATGCATGTGTAGCTCATGATTCTGCACATTTTGAGGGGTGAAAGGTCAAGGTCATCCTTCAAGGTCAAAGGTCAAATATATGGCTTCAAAGCGGCGCAATAGGGTGCATTGTATTTCACAAACACAGCTCTTGTTTATCAATAAAATATCAAATATTTGTATAGAAGTTTATGTTTTAGTGAAAGTTTTAGGCATGTTATCCATGTTCTCACAATTTTTGTATGCTGTACAGTTGAATATCTGTTGCCTGCTATGCTTCTTGTAAATGCACACATACTGTAATTACTAGGGATGGCAACGAATACCGATTTCGGTATTCGAATATTCGGTCACCCTTCCGAACGAATATTCGGATATTCGGTCAACATCTGTTGGAAAAAAGTCAACTTTGTCTACCGTACCATTACTCCATGAATTCTACTTTAGTTTTTACCGGAAGTTCACCGAAAGTGTTTAAATATTGACACGGCGTTGCCGTCGTTATTTCGAAGCTGATGTTGTTGATTACTTTTTATTGTTAAAATTGAATGACAAAAACTGTTTTTAAACTATTATATCGTACATCAACAATAGAACGAGAAACATAATATTACATGACGACAAAATAATTACATGACAAAACAGTTAGATCTACAAATAATTAAAGCTGAACTTAAACGAATTACTTAGTATGTACATAGCCACAACACACTTTGAACCTGTTTAACAGACTAAACAGTCAGTCTTTTAAAGTTGCCACGTTTAAAAGACACTTGGATCGGCGACTTCTTATCGGATGATGTCGTGAAATACTTCCAAGCAGCGGAAGGCGTAGGTGGCATTTTGCGTGGACAGATATTTACTTTATGCGTGTAGCAATTATACTATTTTCAATTAAATGAGGGTGAAATACCAAAAACATTTCTTTAAGTATAATACCTGATTGAATATTGAGTAATTAATTATTGTTTGGACCATACGATACGCAAATACTCATTAGAGGTTGAGTGAATTATTTTCTAAAAGCTTTTTTGATTGGACAACGTGATTATAACCATACGATCTGTTTTGTTTTTCACACCAAGTCGGCTCTTTCTTTACTCATTTAATCTTTGATCATTTTAAATGTAATTCGAGTTATTAGATCAATACGGGTCGGTGTTTTAATTGCCATACGGTCTTATTTGTTTTTACACAAAGTGGCTTTTCCTTTACTCATTTAATCTTTGATAATTTTAAATGTAATTCGAGTCATTGGATCAAGTGCAGGTCGGTGTTTTGATTGCCGACGCGATTTGCACCTATCATAATTTTGACACAAAGTGTCTGGCTTTGTTAGCGGGATTTATGACCGGTATACTGTCATCACCATAGCGACGCATTAAAGCGCCTACCGGAATAAACATTATGACACGAGAAACAACTTTTTTGACAATGTTTGAAGCAAATTTTACGAAAACAAAGTCTTTGAAATTACTCGATTGTTTTTTCTTCCGAATATTCGATTCGGAAAACAGTATCCGAATATTCGGTCCGGGACCGAATATTCGGATATTCGGATATTCGTTGACATCATTACTAATTACCCTAACTTTTTCGACACTTAATTACAGAAGGCTGAAAATTTCGAGACACAAATTTATGTGTCCGAAAATTATAATTATTTTGAAATAAAAGCAATAAATCTATTTACAATTATTTTCTTGTGAATAACTCTTCCTTTTCAGCTTAAAAAAAATAAAAACAGCTTCACAGCTTTGTTTGCTCTTGCCTTAAATGATATAGAACAAACAAGTAAAAACAAAAACATTTTGCTTCCTTTATAGGACCAGACTGTTTTATATGCTGTTGGGTGAATCTCTTTTTTTTCTACTGGTATACATGGTTCTTACCCAAATTACGCGAATGTTATGTTCAATTTCACTCAGGCATGCATCTGCCGGGTGACCTTAATCCCGTTGTAAAAATCCATTATCCAAGTGTCACGAGATAAGCGAAAACAGGCCTGAAATCTGTAGAATTCCGCAGTAATATATACTGTCCAAAAATTGAGAGACATTAATTATGAAAAAAAATAATGTATGTCCGAAAATTGAGAGTCATGAAAAATAATTATTTTTCCTAAAAAATAGAAGGTGTCTGAAATCTTTTGAGTGTCCGAAAACTTAGAGCAATTACAGTTCTCCTTTGCATCAGTATTTACATAAAATCGAGATGTACATAATTGTAACCTTAATTTATTGCACTTATAAGTTAGCTCTAAAAAGTATCCAAGAAAATATGGACTTAAGCATATCTGATTTAAAAGCCCCACACAAAGAGGAAGGCATTGGAAATTGAACTTCCTATGCTCTTGTCCCTTGCTTTAAGTTTAATTGACACAATTTAGTTTTTTGCCACCTATAATAATAATAATAATATAATGTTTAATGCCATTTAGGTAATGGCGACATGCCCGAAGCCTTTCTCCAAATGTTCTGTAATGCATTCTTGTCTGTGTCACATTCAGTTATTAATACCAGTATTGCCATGCTAATTGTAGGTTGAAGGACTTGACTGTGGATCACTGTTGGTTAACTTCAAAATTGATCAAGCAGCAGGGATTATCACAATTCATGGAGAACCTGGACAGGTTCATCAAGCTGTTACAGATATTAGAGGAAAACTTAATGAAATCATGAAAGAAAAGAATGACAAAGAACAGTAAAAAGAACTTGCTAAGAAGGTAAAGTGGCAGTACGAACAAGAGGAAAATGATTACCTTGTTTTCATTTTGTATGATTAGATGCTAAGTTTTCGGATAGAAATGGCATACTTAAATAATAAGACTTCATTTCGATTTAGTGACAAGGGACAATTGATTGAAATTGATTTCGCTAAACTAAAGGAATATCCAGTTAGTGACAAATCAGACTTTGTAAAAGTATTCAGAAGAGAAATACTTAAAGGTAATCTTTAATATCTGACCTGGTACATGATTGGTTGAAAATTGATTGGTAGCACAGGTGAGCCATATGGGCCATGATTGTCCTCTTGTTGTTTTCATTTTAAACATGACATGGTTTAATGTTATCTTATTTTACCTTTAGTGTATGCTCACAAAACAGAAGATTGGTTTATCATGCATTTAATAATGTCCATAAGTGGTGTATTTATATGAATAACTAATATGAGAAATGTTTTGACGTATAGTATCATGATGATAGTGAGAATATGGTCATGGAACAAATGACAACATTAAGTAACTTGTATACTAATATTCAAATGGATTTGGTCTAAATATTGTCTAAAAATGTAAAGTCGCTAAATATTAGCTAATTTGAAGTACATGTCCACTGTCCAGTTCTTAATAACCGGAAAACTATTGTGAATATATAATAATTGTTTGATTTTGTTTTTTAAATACTGTCAGCTGATCATGCTGCTCTACCAGAAGACTGGAAACCTATGAAGGATGGCTCAAATGTAAAGCGTTTACCATTACAAAGAACTGATCCTGAGTTTCAGAGAATTGAACAGAGATTCTTGACTGAGGTAAATTGTGCGCTCACATGAATGCTCATGGTGAGCGATTATGGTACCATATATTCGGTGTCTGGCATTGTCTGTGATTAACTTTAAGCTCGTTGCCACTCTTAAGTACACATTTTTTTATTAGCTCACCTGAGCACAACGTGCTCAAGGTGAGTTTTTGTGATCGCTTTTTGTCCGTTGTCCGTTGTGTGTTGTGCGGCGTCAACATTTGCCTTGTTAACTCTCTAGAGGCCACATTTATTGTCCAATCTTCATGAAATTTGGTCAGAACACTGGTTTCAATGATATCTTGGATGAGTTCGAAATTGTTACGTTTGCTTGAAAAACATGGCTGCCAAGGGGCGGGGCAATTTTCCTTATATGGCTATATATGGCTATAGTAAAATCTTGTTAACACTCTAGAGGCCACATTTATTGTCTGATCTTCATAAAACTTGGTCAGAAGGTTCATCCCAATAATATCTTGGACGAGTTCGAAAATGATGCCGGTTGGTTGAAAAACATGGGCATTTTTCCTTAAATGGCTATAGTAAAACCTTGTTAACACTCTAGAGGCCACATTTATTTTCCGATCTTCGTGAAACTTGGTCAGAAGATTTGTCCCAATAATATCTTGTTATCTCAGGTGAGCGACTTTGGGCTTTCAGGCCCTGTTGTTTAATCTTGATGGAATCTGGTCAGCATGTATATATTGAAAATATATAGGTCAGGCTCGAATCTTGGTCACGTGTTTCTGGAAACTATTTCACCAGATCACATCTTAGAACAAACCTTTTTACTACCCTAGAAGCCATTATTATGACTCAATCTTGATGAAATTCTGTCAGAATGTTTATCTTAATGATAACTAGGATGAATTTGAAACTTGGAAACCAGTTCAAATCTTGTATAAACAACTGTAAGAGGGCACCTGTCTTCAAATCTTGATGAAACATGGTCAGATTGTTGTTCCGTACCGATGAAACCGGAGCGAACTTATAGTTTGCGCTCTCTGTGTCAGTCTGTCCGTCACACATTTCTGGATCCTGCGATAACTTTACAAGTTCTTCATATTTTTTTCATGAAACTTGAAACATGGATAGATGGCAATATGGAGATAATGTACATCATTTCATTTTGTTCCTTCATAAAAAATGCTGGTTGCCATGGCAACATATATATATATAAATAATCAGAAAATGGTGTAGTTTCGCTGGTAGGGGACATAATATTGCTTGGCAAAAATAGTCTTGTTATCTTGGTAATATCTAAGCCTTGTAAGAATCTGGCACATATTGATGAATCTGAACCATATTTGTTTTCAATGTTTTGAGTTTGAAACATGGTCATGTGCTTCCAAAAATTACATCACTACTTAAATTCTGAGAACACCATTTTTACCGCACCGGAGGTCAAATTTATTATTCAACCTTGATTAAACTTTGTCAGAAAAATTCTCTTAAACAGATAGAGGCTGAATTTGAATCTAGGTTACATGCCTCTTGAAACTACCTCCTTGTTGAAAACCTTGTTACAAAAGTAAAGGCCAGCTGATGGATCTTGATGAAACTTTGTCGGATGCTATGTTTTAACAATATGTAGGCCAAATTTTAATCTAAATTACTCATGGCAAAAACAACAAGTTCACAAGATACAATCTTAGAAAAACCTTGTTATTTCTATTTAACCGTCAAGGGCATTTTCCTCAAACTTTCACAACTGAACAACTGCAATTAAAAAAATTATAGCATTGTATCTGCAATACATGTTGTGTAATTGCTGCACCTTTTGTCATGTTTACAAGTATTGGGTATATTAAAAGAGGATGTCTTATGGTGTGGAAGTGAGTACTCTTTGACTAGTGGATTTGTATGTGTCCAAAGATTTGAACAATCACTTTTTTGTCCATCTGACGGAATGGTTTTGTTGTGTTTGCAGTTAATCAATGGGAAGTATGCTAATAGCCCTGGTCACAAGTATGACAAAAGCAAGACGAAAGTGGAGACGGTAATTACATGGGCATAAGTGTAAACATTATATATTTTTTTCGATTGTTTGCTCTGGTTGTTGTTTAGAAAATGTCTGCGTTGGCAGTGGTTAGAAACATGTTAACTTATCATTTCTTATAACAATGAATAATTAAATAATTACTGTGTTTGAAACATATTTACCAAAACCTTTTGTATATTATATATTGTATTTGTTTTTGTAAAACATTCAACCCCTTTTATCAAGTATCTTGGATGTTCTACATTACAGTTCTGTACACATTATTCGATTCTTTTTCTGAAATACATCAGTTTATTTACAGTCTGTTTTTTTCTGTTTTTAAGATTGACAAAATTCAATATAAAGCTCTGTGCCGTCAATATCTAACAAAGAAAAAATGCTTGGAAGAAAGCAACCCCAATCGCCCAGCAAACATGCCTCGGAAAGGGAACTGTGGCACGGAACTAATCAAAATGCAATGGACAGCATCATCCTGCATGGGTTCAAAAGGAGTTACGCTTGGGATAATAGTAAAGTTATTTGGAGTTATTAAAATATGCGATAATGCTCTAAATATTTCTCATAATAAACCAGTATTGAAGCATCTATGTCATGTTTATTGTAGCACACTTTTTTATGTTTGGAATATATATATATATATATATATATATATATATATATATATATATATATATATATATATGTAGGTTACATGTCTGTTTAAATCTGTCTTGAAATGAAATTAAAATCGCAGTGATTACAATGTGTATAAAAACTGTTTATTAATTTGAATTATTTGGTATTTGTGTTATTCTCATTCAACTCTTATGGCTATAATATACTATATCTGGGATGAAATACGTACAATAATAAATACAACGGACACTTAATTAATGAACTGTCACTTGTAACTTAACACTTCCAAGCTAGTTGCAAGTCTCCGAACTTAAATTTTGTCCTTAATAATGAAATGCAACTGCTTTACATATCTCTTCTAACTTAATTTTTTGCTCGGCGTTTTGGGAGAAAACCCGAGGTATTTCATAGCCAGCTCGTCGTGTCATCCACTGTCCGCCGTCTGCGTCGTGTTAAAACCTTAACATTGCCTCTAAAATCAAAGTGCTTCCACATTCTACATTACAGTTCTGTACACATTATTCGATTCTTTTTCTGAAATACATCAGTTTATTTACAGTCTGTTTTTTTTTCTGTTTTTAAGATTGACAAAATTCAATATAAAGCTCTGTGCCGTCAATATCTAACAAAGAAAAAATGCTTGGAAGAAAGCAACCCCAATCGCCCAGCAAACATGCCTCTGGAAAGGGAACTGTGGCACGGAACTAATCAAAATGCAATGGACAGCATCATCCTGCATGGGTTCAAAAGGAGTTACGCTTGGGATAATAGTAAAGTTATTTGGAGTTATTAAAATATGCGATAATGCTCTAAATATTTCTCATAATAAACCAGTATTGAAGCATCTATGTCATGTTTATTGTAGCACACTTTTTTATGTTTGGAATATATATATATATATATATATATATATATATATATATGTAGGTTACATGTCTGTTTAAATCTGTCTTGAAATGAAATTAAAATCGCAGTGATTACAATGTGTATAAAAACTGTTTATTAATTTGAATTATTTGGTATTTGTGTTATTCTCATTCAACTCTTATGGCTATAATATACTATATCTGGGATGAAATACGTACAATAATAAATACAACGGACACTTAATTAATGAACTGTCACTTGTAACTTAACACTTCCAAGCTAGTTGCAAGTCTCCGAACTTAAATTTTGTCCTTAATAATGAAATGCAACTGCTTTACATATCTCTTCTAACTTAATTTTTTGCTCGGCGTTTTGGGAGAAAACCCGAGGTATTTCATAGCCAGCTCGTCGTGTCATCCACTGTCCGCCGTCTGCGTCGTGTTAAAACCTTAACATTGTCTCTAAAATCAAAGTGCTTCCACCTACAACTTTAAAACTTTATATGTAGATGCACCCTGGTGATTTTACACGCCACAACCATTTTGGGGTCACTAGGTCAAAGGTCAGGGTCACTGTGACCTCTAAAAAAAACTGACACGCTTTCATTTATTCAAAACTGCACCCGTAGCCGAGCGTGGCGCCCGTCATGCGGTGCTCTTGTTAGTGTTTATTTCAGAAATATTTCTTACGCTAAGTCGTTTATTTCTATACTTAATACCATAAATCTTGCATTTATGATTTTAACTCCAGTTGGAAAGCCCTGGTGGGGTCAAGGAGTCTACTTTGCCCCAGACGCATCCTACTCTGCTCGGTCATGGATGACAGAGGCTGACTGCTATGGTAGCAAAGGATATGTCTTACTAGTGAAAGTACTCACTGGTAAGTATATAATTTATTGTCTGACTTCCTAATGGAAGAACTCACTGGTTAGTGTTTTGATTGATTGTCTGTCTGCCTAGTGAAAGTACTCAATATTAAGTTTATGATTGCTTGTCTGACTTACTAGTAAAAGTACTCACTATAAAGTTTATGATTTATTGTCTGTCTTACTACTGAAAGTTCTCAATGGTAAGTATAAGATTGTGTGTGTTCCTAATTAAAAGTCTCACTGGTAAGTATATAATTGAGTGTTTGTCTTCCTAGTGAAAGTACTCAATGGTAAGTATATGATTGATTGTCTGTCTTGCTAGTGAAAGTACTTACTGGTAGGTATTTGATTTATTGTCTGTCTTTCTAGTGAAAGTACTCACTGGTAAGTATTTGATTGATTGTATGTCTGCCTAAATCATCAGATGTCTTTGTTCCAAGTGAAAGCTGGAACTTGTAGCTATGTCATCAAGTGTCTTTGTTCCTAGTAAAAGCTTTCATTTGAAAGTATATCTTCAATAGTTCTGTGGTCTTTTAACAAAAACAGGGTTCTCTATGGAGCTTGTTTGTGTGTTTAATGGGTGAACGTTTTTGCTTTGATCCTTAACTGGAGATAAACAAAACTTGATATGAATCTTTTTTGGGTAGTACTTACAGTGAGGACATAGTTCGTAGGCATATGTCAAGTAGTTGATTGTATAAGTTCGGCTTTAACCCTTATGGTGGAACAGTAAGATGCTTTGAATCGAGTCAGTCATTTTCATTTCCATATGTGTTGTCATTATATATTGGAAGTGATATGATTGTTACACCCGCATTGCGTAAGTAATTGGGGGTATACTGGAGTCTCCATGAACCTATGTTTATCTAATTATCTGTTAAACAAACTTGTCCACATGCATTCCTTTATAATTTTCAATTTACCATACAATATAAAAACTTACAGTCATTTATGTTCTTATGCAATTACTATCATTCTTTGTTAAACAATTCAAAAGTTATGCCGTTTTTCTACTTAAAATTTCTTTAATATCACGATTATTAATATACAGTATTAATAGATTATTTTTGCTGAAACCAAATGGGCCACAGGTGTTTTATTTCTTATGTAATATTGCAAATAGCGTTCTCTACATAGTTTTCTCAAATTATGCCTCTTGGGTATGAACTGGCCACGTCATTGGGGTCACACTGTTAGTATACACATGCAAGACCCTGGAGATCACGTGATTTATATACACTTATCTTTATATAAAATAACTAAACAAATCTTAAATCTCATGAATCACAATGTAATATTTGGTATACAATGTCCTCATAACATTAAAACAAGGCCCCTGAGATAAAAACTTGACATTTGATTGTTTAAACTTTCTACCTATTGCAAAATGTTTGGTATGTGTATTCATTATTGTCAAAATATCTTTTATTTCATTTTTAACACATTGCTTATTTTGTTTTTAAATGAAAAGAACTGCAGTTACAATTAAATATGCTTAAACATCTAAAATCCTGTAGACATAATTTGTTGCTACTAATATTCCAGGTCAGTTTCTGAAAGGAAATCCATACATGAGGTACCTACCACCAATAGATAAGAACAATCCATTGGTTTTGTATGACTGTGCAGTGGACGAAGAACCCCATGGAGTTTGTCATCTTTAATGAAACACAGGCTTATCCTGATTATATACTGACGTTTTCAAGATCTTAAATTTGGGTTAATTCTGAAGTGGACAGACCTTTGTAAAATTCCATTTTGAGCTATACAAATGTGATAAAAAAATATTGAACTGTACTTTTTGTTTTGTGGTCTGAGAAGATAATACATTCTTTTTTCCATAAAAATATGTTTTATGTTAGCACCATTTAGAATTATGATGATGTTATTTGTTGTTTCATTACATTGTTTTAAAAATCATATAAATAAAATGTGTATACACATGGCAATATATAAATATGTATTGTAATTTGATTTCATACGTTAATTGTTGTTCTTGAAATTATAAAAGGGTTGTTTTCTTGTTTTCTTAATTGAGCATGTGAAATGTTCTTTTTTTATTTTTTTTTATTCAATATAATACATACAATGTATACATGTATATGATCATACAACATAGTGATTGTACAAGGCAATAAAGTTCAGACATGTTATACAATATATGCTAATATATATGTTTTCTAAAGAGAAAAGAAAAGAACAACAGAAGAATAGTTATGAAAAATGATGAGTTGTATAAAGTCGGAAGAAAGCATACTGGACTTGTGTGTTTTTTTGTATATTCACAATGATCTTATAAGATTGAAAAAAAAATATACATACATATTTTAGAAAGATAAACTAACATTAGAGTGAAATGTATATAAGTGGACAAACATTATGAGAATTTCATCCGATTCCATTTTCGTTCAAAGATTTGTAATGTGTCATTACTGAGGGCTATTTCTTTCTCAATCTGGATTTTTAGTTTAAGACTATGGACAAAACAATTAAAACAATTACTTGTTTTGTGTACTTCATGTTAAAGATAAAATATTTCATCAATATAAGAATAAAATTCACAATATTATTACAGTCTATTGATTTCAATGAATAAATTCCGAAACTTACATTTAAGAAAGATAGTTTAACGTTTAGTTGCTGTTGTTCAAGAAAAGATACTAATTGATTCCAAATAGGCTGGATGTGTTTGCACTCCCAAAAAAGATGTTCTATAGTTTCGATGTTTTCACCGCAGAAGTCACACAGATTTGAGTTAGATAATTTGCATTTAAAGAGATATTTATTTGTAGCTATAATTCTATGGATGTATTTATATTGAAAATTTCTCAGTGTGCTTTCAATAGTTGCTTTATATGGCATGGTAAATATGTGTTTCCAATTAAGTTCATGTTCTCCGAAAAGGACTTGCCATTTATTTTGGGTTTTGGAGTTTTCTGTAGGGTTTTTAATTTGTAGTGTGTAAAATATTTTATTCGGTTTGTTTTTTCTTCCAAGTATGTTTTCTACGAATGTTGTTTGATTACATGGTGTATTATTTGTATTGATTTCAGATTTAATATGTATGGGTATGCTTTTGATTAGTGTGTAGTACTTCAAAAAATTATTTGAAGGTATTCCGTATATGTAGCATATATCATCAAAAGAGTAGAAATCCTTAATTCTGTAGTCATATAATTGGTTGACATATTTAATGCTTCGTTCAAACCAATCTTTATAGAAAAACGTCTTATTGTTTAAAGTTATGTCTTTATTGTTCCATAAAATAATTTTACTGCTGGTTTGGGTTTCTAGGTTATGAGTGACATCACTCCATGCTAATAGAACATCAGACAGAAATATGTTTTCGTTTGCAATTTCATGTAAGATAGTATTGCTGATGTTGCATTCAAAGAGAAAGGAGTCACCATATTTTTTTAGGATTTTCTGGTAGAATAATTTCCATTTACTTGTATTGGTATTATCTAGGTATCTTTTAACCCAGCTGCATTTGATTGCATTCAAGAATGAGTCAATGTTCGTTAATTGGATACCTCCATTTTCTACAGATTGAATAAACTGAGTTCGTTTTATTTTATCAGGCTTACCGTCCAATATGAAATTAAATATTGCTGATTTTATATCGTTAATAACATCATTTGGTGGATTTGGGAGAATTGTTAATACATACATTAATTTAGGAAGTGCAAACGTTTTCAATACTGTGTTTTTTCCGATTAGTGTAAGTTTACGGTGATGCCATGATTTTAAGCAGTTTTTAAAATTCTGTAATTTAGGCAGTATGTTTTTAAGAACTGTATTCTTTTCATTATTTGTAAAAGTAATTCCTAACGTTGTGGCTTCATCGGATGTCCAATTAAATTTCATTTCTTTTTTATATAGGACATTACTTTGTTTTAATTTACCTACTCGTAGCACAGTACATTTACTTTTGTTTAGTTTAAGACCCGATGTCATTCCGTAAAGGGTTAGTTACTCTATTAGGTTATGGAAAGAATCGTAATTGTCGTTTAAAAAATAAGTTGCATCGTCAGCAAATAGGGACTGTTTGATATCTTCATCAGGTTCTAGTGATATGCCTTTTATGTGTGTATTTGATTGGATGTGATGTGATAGATACTCGATGCAAATAATAAATAGCGATGATGAGAGTGGACATCCTTGTCGAACCCCTCGTTCGATGTTAAAACTGTTTGAAAAGAAGCCATTGTTAATGATTATACTGTTAATATCGGTATAGAATAGTTTTACCCATTGAATGAGACTTTCACCAAAGTTCATATTTTCTAAGCAAGAGAACATAAATGAATGATCAAGCGAATCGAATGCCTTTTCAAAGTCTGCAAAGAATATTAGACCAGGATTGTTTGAATTGTTGAAATAGTTTATGCATTCTTGGATAAGACGAACGTTTTCACCAATGTAACGTCCTTTTATGAAACCAGATTGAGATTTTGAAATGATTGATGGTAATATTTTTTTTATTCTGTTTGCTATACTTCTAGTTGCAATTTTATAATCATTGTTTAGTAAACTAATCGGGCGCCAGTTTGATAAGGATTCTAAGTTTTTTCCAGGTTTTGGAATAAGTGATATTATACCTTGTTTTTGTAGCGTAGTTAAGTTTTCGTTGTTAAATGAATAGTTAAGTGAATTAATTAGATGTGTTTTTATATCGTTCCAGAATATTTTATAAAATTCGATTGTGATGCCATCAGATCCTGGGCTTTTGTTATTTTGCATTTCTTTTAGGGCTAATCCACATTCATATTCATTAAGCAATCCGTCGCACAGTTCTTTTTCCTCTTGGTTTAAAGCGTGATGTGTCTTTAAAAAAGGGTGTTATTTTCAACATTGTTTCGTTTATAGAGGGTATCGAAAAATAAACGTTGTTCTTCTAGTATTTGAGTTATGTTTGTTATATCTTTGCCATTGACTACTAATTTGTGAACAGTTTTTTGTTCACTTCTACGTTTTTCGATGTTTGCGAAGTATTTTGTATTTCTTTCATTGTGTTCAACATGCTGTGCACGCGCTCTTAGTATTATTCCATTGAGATGTGTATGATAGATTCCATCTAATATTTGTTTTTTTTTAATGTTATTTCATTTTCAATGTCGGTGGTATCATTTGTGTTTGTTTGATGCAATTGTTTTTCAAGTGTTTCAATGGTTTTGATGGTTTCAGTTTCAAGTTTGTGTGTTTCTTTTTGTTTAAATGATGTGTATCTAAGTGTTGTGTTACGTATATTTCCTTTAATTACTTCCCATAAGGTGTTTGGGTTCGCATCTTTATTATTTTGAACTGTATTTAATATTTCCTGTTTTATTTGTGTTTGATATTGTGTATCCAATAAGATGCTGTTGTTAATTTTAAAGTATACTGGGCCTCTTTCAGGTTGTATTTTGTGCAGTTTAAGTTCAACTAGAGAGTGGTCAGTCATAAATCCTGGTTTTATGTTACATGTTACAATAATGTTGCAAAGTGACTCTGATATTAAAAAATAGTCTAATCTACAAAATATTGTTGGTTTTGTGTTTGAGTGCCAGGTGTATTTGCTTTCGTTGGGATTAACTGTGCGCCATATGTCTATCATATATTAGTTTTCAAGTATGTTATTTAAAATGCTTCTATTTTTAGGATGAGTATAAAGGTTTCCCTTTCTTTTATCTAATAATGGGTTAAGAACAGTATATAAATCACCACCGACTATTATGTTTTTATCTTGATTATTAATTATAAAGGATTGTAATGTTTCGTAAAAAGTCGGATCATCTATGTTAGGGCCGTAAATGTTGATTAATGTTAATTGTGTTTCGTGTATTTTGATATCTATACTTGCTTGTCTGCCAATTATTATTTCATTAAAGTTATCGACTGTGATCCCTATATTATTTTTTATCAGAAAGGCAATGCCTTGTTTATTAGTATGTTGTCCACTAAGATAGATGTCTCCGTCCCATTCATCTTTTAAGGTTTGTGCTAGAGTATGTGTTAAGTGACTTTCCTGTAATAGGCATATACTATATTTTTTTTCGTCTAACCATTTGAAATTTTTTATGCGTTTGTCTTTATTGTTTAGCCCTTTAACATTTAGAGTACATAATTTAATCATTTAAAAAAGTGGTGGGTGATATAAATGATAATTTGTGTGTGTTTGTCCAGTAAGTTTCTATTTTAAAACATGTCCAGTTAGATTCTACTATAAGACATAAGATGTCTACATATGCAAACAAAAATAGAAAACAAAAATTATGGATACAAACAGATGAATATTCCATAGAAAAAGAAGAAATGAAAAAAAAAAAAATAATAATGAGAAAAAACAACAACAATAAAACGACAAGTCCCCAATAGAGACACAAAAAAGCGTACTTCCGTTCACTGGAAAATACACAAACTGATTGACGAATAGTGATCTGAGAAGCAAAAAGTACACATATAACGCGTTAGATTGTATGGTAACTTATAATAATAATAATAATATAATAATAAGAACTTCTTGATCGTGTGTGGAGGGTGGTTCGGTGCGTGTGTGTTTGTGTGTGCGGGTGTGTTCGGGTGTGTGCGCGCGTGTTGCGTGCGCGTTTTATGCGCGTGTGTTGTGCATGCACGTGTAAATGAGTGTGCGCACGGGTTTGTATGTGTGTGTATGCGCGCGTGTGTGTGTGAATGTGTGTGCGCGTGTGTGCTTGTTTGTGTACAGTTGTGGGTGCGTGAGCCAGTGTTCGTGTGTGTGCGCGAGCGCGCGTGTGTGTGTGCACGTATGCGTGTGTGTGCGTACTTGTGTGTGTGCGCGCGAGCGAGCGCACGCGTATGTGTGTGTGTGTGCTAGTTGTGTAAAAAAATCGTGGATGTGCGGGTGTGTGCGCGAGTGCGTATGTGCGCGCGAGAGCGCGCGCGTATGTGTATGTGTGCGTGTGTTGGTTGTGTAAAAAGAAAAAAGACGCGTGTGTGCGGATGCGCATGTGTCTGCGGTTGAGTGCGCGCGTGTGTTTTGTGTGTTTGTGTGCGTGTGTGCGCACTTGTGTGTGCGCGAGCGAGCGTTCGCGTAAGTGTATGTGTGCTAGTTGTGTAAAAAAAACGCGGTTGTGCGGGTGTGTGCGCGAGTGCGTGTGTTTGTATGTACGTATGCATGTGTGCGCGTGTGCGGATGCGCGTGTGTCTGCGGTTGAGTGCGCGCGTGTGTTTTGTGTGTTTGTATACGTGTGAGTGTATGTGTGTATACATGCATGTGTTCAACTTCTCGCTGTATTATTATTGTTCACTGTTATAATAATAAATAAGCTTATGTTACAATAACGACTATAGGAAGACTAATGCAATGACAAAAAAGTTATCCTGATACAAACATTTGTTGTGTTATTATTTGTTAAGAGGTTCATGATAGTTAAAAAGAATCTATGAACTATTGTATTTGAAATCATCTATTGAATATATCTGTATATCCTCATTTATTGTTAAACACAATTAATGCAATCAGTACACGTTTTAGTAATATGTTATCTAGGAGACGTTAAGCACATTTCAAAATAACACGAAATGTGTTGAGATCAAGAGACATATACACGAGTACATTCTTATGTCCGTCGTATTGTCGATCTAACAATGTACGAAAACGAAAAACTAATTAGATCGAGTGATGGACATTCATACGTTTTTGTTTGATAAGGAAAAGTTTTTAAGCATTTTGTACCTCTGGAATGTTACTCTTGTATTCTCGCTTTGACTGTATCTGGCCTACAGTTAATCTTGTTCCGAAAAAAATGAACTAGAATTACCACTAGATGTGTTTATACTATTGTAACAAAAATTATGAGCGTCTTACTCTCTATAAATATTGTAAATTGTATTAACAAAAAAGATTACAAAAATATGTTGTCCTGTTTGGAAAGAGGTTAATTGACAACATAAGTGAAGTGGATTTGTAGAGCATATACAATATATCCCTTACATATGTAAATACAGATATAGATATATATCCTTAAATCACAGTTCATGAGAGGCATAAAAAAGCGCACTTCAGTATAATGGA
Organism: Dreissena polymorpha; assembly: GCF_020536995.1. Lineage (NCBI taxonomy): Eukaryota > Metazoa > Mollusca > Bivalvia > Myida > Dreissenidae > Dreissena > Dreissena polymorpha. The sequence goes on along the minus strand of NC_068355.1, from coordinate 3,752,230 downwards.
AATACACAAACTACTTCAAATAGTGATTGAGAAAACAAACCGTATATATATAACACCGTTGATTGTATGGTAACTTATAATAATAATAATATGACAATACAAATTGTGTGGGGGATGATACGGAGCGTGTGTTTTTGTGTTTGTGCGTGCGGGTGTGTGTGCGTGTGTTCCGCGCGTGTGTAACGCGCGTGTGTTGTGCTTGTTCGTGTCAAGGAGTGTGCGCGCGGATTCAAGTATGTGTGTGTATGCGCGTGTGTGTGAATGTGTGTCCGTGTGCGTGTGTTCGTGCGCGCGTGTGTGTATGTGTGCTTGTTTGTGTATGGTTTGTGTTTGTGCGAGCGCGCGTTCGTACGTGTGCGCGAGCTTGCGTGCGGGATTGTGCGTGCTCGTATGCGTGTGTGCACGTGTGTGTGTGTGCGTGCGCGAGCGCGCGCGTATTTTTGCATGTGTGTGTGCTGGTTGTGTACATGCGTGTGTGCGTGTGTGAGCGTGGGAAATATTTTAATTTTTATTAACAAGAGGATTACACAAATCTGTTGCCTGGTTTAGAAAGATGTTAATTGACAACATACGTGAAGTGAAATTGTATAGCAAATACAATATACTGACTACACATACATGTATGTGTAGCATATTTTTTTCGTATTTTTGTAATACATATATTCTAAGCACCATACGCTTCATATATAAATATAGATCAATGTTCTTAAGTGCGTAATTATAACAATGCAGGAGTTATATGTCTAGGATAAAAATAAGTAAACATGCTAAAATGTACAAAAAGATAATCCTCAACGCAGGAAATGCGTAAATATGTACAGCTAAATTGACAAAATAATTATCCTCAACACAGAATGGTTGTTTTACTCTTAACTTGATTGACTTGAACGTGGAAGTTCTGTTATTTAACATGAGTAGGTGTCTGGATAGTTGTCTATGAGCTATATAAACAAATATAATCAAAGAAGGTGCAGATCTACCGGGGAGAAATGCACACAAAATACATTAATTCCATATACTGTTATATGCATCTTTTAAATAATAAGAACGCAGTTCTTTTAATAAAAAAAATGTATAAATAAACATATATGTATTTTTGTCGATTTTTAATGAGATGTAGATTTATATCTCAGTCTTATTTGAGCACCATCGCTGTTACATTTTCTGTGTAGATGACGGGACGTTTCTGTCGCTTGATGACACCTTCCTGACGTACGAGGTGTTGTCCTTTCCTGGCCACGGCTTACTAAGCCAAGTCTGATATTGGTTAGATTTTATTTGCTCAGGTCGGTCACTGCCTCTGAACCTAGCAAACAACTTCCCTTCGTAGGACCATGCTCTGTCTATAAGCGTAGGCTCTTTTAGGCGTAGCGGCGCAAGAACCTCGGCATTTTTTTTGGTAAGATCTTCATTGATGAAAATCCTTGTGCCCTTTAGTAATTTCGCTCTTTTCATGATGTCTATTTTTGTCTGGCGTCTCACAAATTTAACAATTACTGGTCTGTTTTTATTGTGAATGTATTTGCCGAGCCTATGTGCCACATCAATGTCTCTATATTCTATACGTATTCCCAATTTTTGATTTATCAGATTAGCCGATTGTTCAGCAACGGCATTTGAAGTTTGGTTTTCGTTGTCATTCAGAAGGCCAGTAATTCGGACGCTGTTTCGTCGACCGTACTGTTCCAGGTCGTTAAGACTGGCCTCATGCGCTTTCTCTGAGGATTGTTCTTTTTGTTTTAACAAGTCAATTTCCAGACTTTTTTCCTCGATTTGTTGTTTGAGCGACTCGACCTCTTTTGCTTGTTCGAACATATCCCCTTCGATTATTTCGATTCGTTTCATCACTGAGCCCAGAAGTTTCTCTTTAATTCTTCGAGCGTTTCCCTTATGATATTTTTTATGATTAAGCTGTCATCTTTTGTTAGTACATTTGACAATTTTGAGCTGATCTCTTTTAAGCGCTTTTCGATCGATGATTGCGATTGATCTGCTGGCATTTCCGTTTCTTTACTTGTCATGAAATCAGTCAGGCTTTTCTGGTTGGATATAGCTTTGTCGGTCTTTTTCTTTTTATTATGTCTCTTATTTTGCTTTGATGCTACGGGCGTTTCAAAACTGGTGGTTCTAAACGGCTATCGTCTGTTAAAGCACTTTCACTTGCTGTTGATGAATGGGTTCTTTTATTCAGTGTTTGTAGTCATAACCGCGTGATTTTACTTTTACTTTAATCACTACAATCACGATAAAAGAAAAACAACGCTCTGGCTCGGTCACCCTCGACTGATCTTCTGTCGTAGTGTACCGTATTGTACCTATTGTCTGAATTTCAGTTGCTTGTCACACTGTTGTTTGGTAGGTAATTCGACAATTAGACTGTTTAGTCATGCGTGACGAACTACTGTAAACTGGTAGGTAGGTACTAAACCAGTTTTCCAATCTAAATTTTGTTTAATAAATTCGATACCCCACCTGCCGCATTATACCGGTAGAGGAAAAAGTGTCAAACAAACTACTAATGTCTTTATGATGTAGTTTTCTTAATTGTCATACTTGCGTTTTGCTCTTTATCCTACACATTTATCCATTCAATTTCACCATAAAATATGACTCAGATCACTAAAAAAAATAATATTTTACTTCATCTTATTTTGTGTTTTGATACCACCGGAAGCGGTGAGGTTATTGAAATGTTCTTGTGACATGTGAAATGTTCTTGTGACATTTTTTTCTTCGAATATAGGACTAATTCAACACCTGTGTATTGAATTGAAATATATTACTTTTTGTTTTGTTAGTTTGAAATGTCTGAATACATATTGACTCATTGATAAATAAGAATTGTATGGGTTTCTTATAGGTACAGCCTTTTATGTATTTATTCCATATTTCTATTCCATAGCAAATGGTGGCTCACATTTTGCCATGTTACTTATACATCTACACCTGTTTAATATGTCACTTTTTTGTTATGTTATTTTGTTTGCATTTCCTATTATATGATTTGCTTGTTGTCCTCTACCGGTGAAACCGGAGGAGACTGATGGTTTGCGCTCTGTCAGTCTGTCCGTCAGTCTGTCCGTCACACTTTTTTGGATCCTGCGATAACTTTAAAAGTTCTTCATATTTTTTCATGAAACTTAAAATATGGATAGATGGCATATGGAGATTATGCACGTCATTTCATTTTGTTCATACGTCAATAATTATGATTGCTATGGCAACAACAACAAAAATAATTCTGACAATGGTGGAGTTTCACCGGTAGGGGACCATATTGCTTGGCAATTTCTTGCTCAATGTACTTTTCCAGAATTCCAGGTTGGAGACATATGTTAATTCATGTGTATCAATTATTTGAATATTGGTTAGTTTGAAAAGGATATGCATACATTGAAACAGGCTATTATATTAGTAAGTAATACCAGAACAGAACAGAACAGATAGTTTATTTGCGACTTAAGCATATACAGCTCATCGTCAAAAACAATAAATCAATCATAAATACATATACATACACATGCGTCAAACTAACAACAAATCTTTATGCATTTTTACACATAGATGATTTTTGTGAGAATGCAATATGAAAGAGAAAGAGAAGGCTCTTAATTGTTAAACAAAGTTAAGTAAATGATTATGATCCGTTAGTGATTGAGCAAAAATAAAATATAGACATTATGCAGTTATAAATTATTTACAAAATCACAATTTTGGGGAAAAAACTATTCTCTCATAAGACTATAAATTTTCGGCTCTAAGTTTAAATGCTTTTATACAAAAATTAGCTAGACGTATCAATACAGATTTTCTAGTCTCATTCAACAATTGTACAAATTTAAACATACTTGGTCTTCTTTTGTAAAAAACAGGTATACATGTATTTCTAATATTATCATATAAAGGACATATAAGAACAAAATGGTACTCATCTTCAATTTCATTCATTGAACAAAATGTACATGTTCTCTCATTTCTTTGAATATTTTGGTGCCTACCAGTTTCTATAAATAGAACATGGGAAGATAATCTCAATTTTGCGATTATGTTTCTAAATTTCGAATTTTCAATTTTGTCTAAATAAATAGATCTTTCAAACATGGGTTTCAATTCTTTGTACAAATATAGTGATGGAGAGTCATTTACATCAATTCGCCATTTTGAAATAAACAAATCTTTTAATCTATTGCGGAACATTATAATAAAGCTGTTAACATTAACCGATTCTGGATATAACCATACGTCATTAAAACCTGACTCTTGCAAGAGTTTCCGAACGTTTGATATCCATGACTTGGAGTGAGGATTATCACATGATTCTTTAAATTGTTTACGAATAATATTACTTAAAATACAGTTAGAAGATTTTTCGTTTAACAATTTTAAGAAATATTTAACTACTCGCAAATATCGACATATATACATCGGGTATCTCCCTACTTCGGCATACAAAGCATTTGAATTAGTAGAAGCTTTAACACTTAAAAGCCATTTACAGAATTTGCGTTGGACACGCTCAATATTTTCGGCTTTAGTAAACCCCCATACCTCGCTTCCATAATTTAGAATCGAGGCAACATATGCATCAAACAGATTTAACATTATTTTAACAGATACATTCAATGATTTTGTAACAGTAAATAATGCGTTCATCGCTCTAAGCGCTTTGGCTGATAAAGTATTTGTGGCTTGTATAAACGAGCCGCTGCTTGAAACTACTATTCCTAGATAATTAAAATTGTTCACGATTTCAATTGGATTATTATTGTACACCCATCTATAGCCTTTTTTTAATCTGCCTTTATGAAAAATAACATTTTTTGTTTTTTCGACATTCACCGTTATATTCCACTTCGTGCAATACTCAAACAAATTGTTCAAGGATGATTGTAAACCCTCAGCTGATTCTGAGATTAGTACTGCGTCGTCGGCGAATAATAGAAGATAAATGGATAATTGATCAATTGTAATGCCCGCATTTATATCAGCTTGTAAGTGCAACTCAATGTCATTTAAGAATAATGAAAACATTATTGGCGAACATATTTCTCCCTGTAATAACCCGATGTCGGATTCAAATAAATCGGAAATACTATTCATATGTTTGACACCTAATTTAATCTGGTTATACAAAGAGCGAACAACGGACAGGAGTTTGCCATCGATACCGGACCTAATGAGCTTAAACCAGAGATGCATACGATCCGATGTAATACCATACATAAACACATCTATGCCCTGTATTTAAGTCTTTAAGACTTGGTTAATTTACAAGAGAATTATGTAGCTTAAAAATATGTGTTAATAATTATTATGATCATCATATGAAACCTGTGTGAAAGATACTCAGACATTTCATACAATCGTTTAACTGAAGTAATCATAGATGTGGCGCATAGACATAATTATGCTTAATGTATAGTATATTTCTTGTACACTATTTAGAAAGATGGAGTTTTGTTTAATTACTAGTTATTTCCAGTTTTGTTTAAAAATATACAATTAAATGGATAATTCATTAATTGTTTAGTAAATGTATGATTAGAGCCGAGAGTTGACATGGAATCTTAAAACAAGTTATTAACACTTAAAAAATTGTCTTGTAAATGCAATTAATATCGTCTAGGCCTAAAGTCTGATGTATCATCGTCAAAATGCATGTTTGGTAACATAAAATCATGTTGCATGGCATCCTGATGAACTGTGTGCACTTATTGGGTCCTCCTTATCCAATATTGTGTGGTTATTTACTTAAAGACAAGTTATTTGACGTGTTGAGCTTCTTGACAATGTATAATCTATACTTTTTTACAATACACTTGAATGCAAATGTTAAATTGTGTTAAGTTTTATCATTAAAACTTCTTAATAGCTTTTGTTGTAAAAATGTTGTGTGTTTTTTTTAGCTCACCTGTCACGAAGTGACATGGTGAGCTTATGTGACCGTGTGATGTCCGGCGTCAGTATGTGTGTGCGTGCCTCCGTCCGTCAACAATTTGTTTGTGTAGATAGTAGAGGTCACAGTTTTCATCCAATCTTTATGAAATTTGGTCAGAATGTTTGTCTTGATGAAATCTGGGTTGGGGTTGTATTTGGGTCATCTGGGGGCAAAAACTAGGTCACTAGGTCAAAAACTAGGTCACGTAAAATCTCAAATAATAGAAAAACCTTGTGTAGACAATAGAGGTCGCAGTTTTCATCCAATCTTTATGAAATTTGGTAAGAATGTTTATCTTGATGAAATCTGGGTTGGGATTGTATTTGGGTCATCTGGGGTCAAAAAGTAGGTCACTAGGTCAAAAACTAGGTCAAATAATAGAAAAACCATGTGTAGACAGTAGAGGTCACAGTTTTCATCCAATCTTTATGAAATTTTGTCATAATGTTTATCTTGATGAAATCTGGGTTGGAATTGTATTTGGGTCATCTGGGGTCAAAAACTAGGTCACTTGGTCAAAAACTAGGTCAAATAATAGGAAAACCTTGTGTAGACAGTAGAGGGCACAGTTTTCATCCAATCTTTTTGAAATTTAGTCAGAATGTATATCTTGATAAAATCTGGGTTGGGATTGTATTTGGGTCATCTGGGATCAAAAACTAGGTCACTAGGTCAAAAACTATGTCAAATAATAGAAAAACCTTGTGTAGACAATAGAGGTCGCAGTTTTCATCCAATCTTTATGAAATTTGGTCAGAATGTTTATCTTGATGAAATCTGGGTTGGGATTGTATTTGGGTCATCTGAGGTAAAAAGCTAGGTCACTAGGTCAAATAGTAGAAAAACCGTCAACAATTTGTTTATATGAACAGTAGAGGTCACAGTTTTCATCCAATCTTTATGGTATTTGGTCAGAATGTTTATATTGATGAAATCCGGGTTGGGATTGTGTTTTGGTCATCTGGGGTCAAAAACTAGGTCATAAGGTCAAAAACTAGGTCACTAGGTCAAGTAATAGAAAAACCTTGTAGACAATAGAGGTCACAGTTTTCATCCAATCTTTATGAAATTTGGTCAGAATGTTTATCTTGATATAATCTGGATTGGGATTGTATTTGGGTCATCTGGGGTCAAAAACTAGGTCACTAGGTCAAATAATAGAACAACCTTGTGTAGACAATAGAGGTCACAGTTTTCATAAAATCTTTATGAAATTTGGTCAGAATGTTTATCTTGATGAAATATGGGTTGGGATTGTATTTGGTTAGTCAGGTGAGCGATTCAGGGCCATCATGGCCCTCTTGTCTCAATTTGGCTGAATTCTTTGTGTTGTTTGAGATTTTGACCACACACATGTTTTTCAATTAAATCTCATCTATGTCAACATATGTGAATGTTTAATGTATCAGTTTATATTGTTGCAATATTGTTTTACTTAAGGTGGGATACAACTTTTTGACTGACTGTTCCTAAGTAATACAGTAAAATGACAATGATAAACTAATCATCTAGTGACTTACTACAAAAGCTCATGTAACTCCAACTACATTTATATCATGTTAGCTTATTGGTGGTTCTAAGAACGGCTTTAAATTAATCATACCGCTTTAAATGTTAAAAACATATCCGTGCACTATAACTTTTTTAAATTCTTTTACCCAGTACACAGATTCACGTGGGTCTATATACAACTTTGTCTTCCGTTTCAATCAAGCAAAAATTTGTTTTGTTGTTCTTTAAGACTAACGAAAACTGATAAATATTTAAAACGTTTAAAACTGAAGTAGAAACTAACATATATGAAGATGAATAGCTTGACTGAACTCTGCAATATAGAAGTGTAAAAACAATTTTATTTACTACACGTAGATACTTTTAGTGCATTTTTGGAAGAATTAAAAGTGAATGTAATAAAAATCGGTAATCATGCCAGCCAAGTGCTCGGAATCCACGTCCACGTTTGCTATTCCTTCTTAATATCATATCGCATAAAGGAATTTTCATATTACTTCAGATTATTTTCCCATATGATCAGATAATGTGCAAGAACATTAACTCAAATATCGTTATTAGTTTTTAGCTCCACTGTCCAAAGCGGGGCTTATGTCATGGTCCTGTGTCCGTCGTGTGTGCGTGCGTTTACTTTTCCTTTAAACATCTTCTTTTAAACTACTGGTTCAATTCTGATGAAATTTCTCAGGAATGTTCCTGGGGTGAACCTCTTTCAAATTTGCTCAAATGATTCCCCTGTGGTCAAATTTGACCCTGCCCCGGGGGTCACAAAATTAAAAATTTGCTTATATAAGGTCTATTTTGTGAAACTTTCAAAATCTTCCCGTCCATAACCATTGGGCCTAGGGCTATCAAATTTGGTATGTAGTGACATCTAATAGTCTTCTACCAAATTTGTTCAAATTATGCCCCTGGGGTCGATTTGACCCTGTCCCGGGGGGTCACAAAATTGAACATATGCTTATATAGGGTCTATTTTGTGAAAACTTTAAAATCTTATCGTCCATAACCATTGGGCCTAGGGCTACCAAATTTGGTATGTAGTGGCATCATATAGTCCTCTACCAAGTTTGTTGAAATTATGACCCTGGGGTCAAGTTTGACCTCGCCCCGAGGGTCACAAAATTAAACATATGCTCATATAAGGCCTTTTTTGTGAAAACTTTAAAACACTTCGTGTCCATTACCGTATGGCATAGGGATACCAAATTTGGTATGTAGTGACATGTAATAGTTTTTTTCTTAGTTTGTTCAAATTATGCCCCTGGAGTCAAATTTGAAACTGCCCCGGGGGTCACAAAATTGAATATATGCTTATAAAGTGCTTATTTTGTGAAAACTTAAAAAATCAACTTGTCCATATCCATTGGGCGTAGGGCTACCAAATTAGGTATGTAGTGACATCTTATAGTCCTCTACCAAATTGTTCAAATTATGCCCCTGGGGTCAAGTTTGACCCTGCCCCGAGGGTCACAAAATTGAACATATGCTTATATAAGGCCTATTTTGTGAAAACTTTAACACACTTCTTGTCCATAACTGTAAGGCATAGGGCTACCAAATTTGGTATGTAGTGACAGGTAATAGTTATATTCTTAGTTTGTTCAAATTAAGCCCCTGGGGTCAAATTTGAAACTGCCCCCGGGGACACAAAATTGAATATATGCTTATAAAGGGCTTATTTTGTGAAAACTTAAAAAATCTACTCGTCCATAACTGTATGGCATAGGGCTACCAAATTTGGTATGTAGTGACATGTAATAGTTTTCTTCTTAGTTTATTCAAATTATGCCCCTGGGGTCAAATTTAAAACTGCCCCGGGGGTCACAAAATTGAATATATGATTATAAAGGGCTTATTTTGTGAAAACTTTAAAAGTCTACTTGTCCAAAACCATTGGGACTAGGACTACCAAATTTTGTATGTAGTGACATCTTATAGTCCTTTACCAAGTTTGATCAAATTATGCCCCTGGGGTCAAGTTTGACCTTGCCCCGAGGGTCACAAAATTGAATATATGCTTATATAAGGCCTATTGTGGGAAAACTTTAAAACACTTCTTGTCCATAACCGTATGGCATAGGGCCACCAAATTTGGTATGCAGTGACATGTGAACGTTCTCTTTTTAGTTTGTTCAAATTATGCTCCTGGGGTCAAATTTGACCCTGCCCCGGGGGCTCACAAAATTGAACATATGCTTATATAAGGCCTATTTTGTGAAAACTTAAAAAGTCTTCTTGTCCATAACCATCGGGCTTAGGGCTATCAGATTTGGAATGTAGTGACATCTAATAGTCCTCTACCAAATTTGTTCAAATTGGATCCCTGGGGTCAAATTTGTCACAAAATTGAACATATGCTTATGTAAGGCCTATTTTGTGAAAACTTCAAAAATCTCTTGTCCATAACCATCCGGCCTAGGGCTATCAAATTTGGTATGTAGTGACATCCAATAGACCTCTACCAAATTTGTTAAAATTTTATCCCTGGGGTCAAATTTGACCCTGCCCCGGGGGGTCACATAATTGAACATATGCTTATATAATGCCTATTTTGTGAAAACTTTAAAAAAAATCTTGTCCATAACCATTAGGCCTATGGCTACACAATTTGGTATGTAGTGACATTGTATAGTCCTCTACTTAGTTTGTTCAAATTATGCCCAAGGGGTCAAATTTGACCCTGCCTTGGGGGCCACAAAATGGATTATATGCTTATATAGTGCCTATTTTGTGAAAACTTTAAAAGTCTTCTTGTCCTTAACCATAATGCATAGGGCTACCAAATTTGGTATGAAGTGACATCTTATAGTTCTCTACCAAGTTTGTTCAAATTATGCCCCTTGGGTCAAATTTGACCCTGCCCGGGGGTCACAAAACTGAACATACGCTTATATGGGGCCTATTTTGTGAAAACTTTAAAACACTTCTTGTCCAGGGCTACCAAATTTGGTATGTAGTGACATCTAATAAACCTCTACCAAATGTGTTCAAATAATGCCTCTGGGATCAACTTTGACTCTGCCCCGGGGTCACAAAATTGAATTAACGCTTATAAAGCGTTCATTTTATGAAATCTTAAAAAAAATCTTCTTGTGGAAAAACATTCGGACTATGGCTACCAAATTTGGTATGCAGTAACATCTTATAGTCCTCTACCAAGTTTGTTCAAATTATGCCCTTTGGGTCAAATTTGACCCTGACTCACGGATCACAAAATTGAACATAACATACGCTTATATCTTGATTATTTTGTGAAAAAATTTAAAATATTCTTGTCCTTAACTCTAGGACCTAGGGCTACCACATTTTGTATGTAGTGATATATAGAAATCCTGTACAAAGTTTGCTCAAATTATGCCCCTGGGGTTAAATTTGACCCATCCCAGGGGGTCACAAAAGTGTACATGTGCTTAAAAAGGGCCTATATTTAAGTATTTGCACATGCCGAGAATATTTGTTTCAGCCTTTTTTCAGCAGTGGAGCGATACAGGGCCATCATGGCCCTCTTGTTAAAATATAAGTTGAATATTATTATGCTTTATTTTTAAAGAAAGATGATAACTTATACATCTTTATGCTACGTAATATTGGGACAACTTTGACATTTTGTGGTAACTGCGCCTGTATTCATATGTTGCCTTTTGACTTTAGGTGACCTTAAGATTGTATAATTAGCTCGGCTGTTTTCGGAGAAAACTCCGACTTATTGTCATAGCCTCTTTGTCGTCCGACGTCCGCCGTCGTGCTAAAACCTTTACATTTGCTCTAAAATTAAAGTTCTTCCACCTACAACTTTGAAACTTCATTTGTACATGCACCTTGATGAGTTCTACACGCCACACCAATTTTTGGGTCACTAGGTCATAGGTCAAGGTCGCTGTGACCTCTAATATAAAACTTTAACTTTGCCCCTAAGATCATAGTGCTTCCACCTACAACTTTGAAACTTAATATGTACATGCACCTTGATGAGTTCTACTTACCACACCCATTTTTTGGTCACTAGGTCAAAGGTCAAGGTCACTGTGACCTCTAATATAAAACTTGAACTTTGCCTCTAACATCACAGTACTTCCACCTACAACTTTGAAACTTCAAATGTAGATGCACTTTGATGCGTTCTACACGCCACGCCCATTTTGGGTCACTAGGTCAAAGGTCAAGGTCACTGTAACCTCTAAAAAAATATTCTGACAAGCTTTCGCAGCCGTTATGCGGTGCTCTTGTTAATGTATTATTATTATATCAATATTAATTCAAAGTTAACTATATTTCTTCACATGTCGTGGTTTATAACTGTAGCTTTTAATAAGCAACTAGAAAACCCCCAAAAAGAAGTGATATACAAATTTATACTTAAATTCATTGCGTGAAAATGAATTGGGGTAGGCATTCTCAAAGTAAAATTTCTTGAGATAGGAACGGTAAAACTTCCTGAAATTCATTCAGTGTGTATAAAATATGTTGTGTTAAATTAATATGTACAACATATGCATGTCATCACACTACAAGTGACATAAAACGCAATTAAAGTTTCTTGTCACTGAACAATTTGCTGTCGTATTTGCCATTTTATCTAGATAAGTGCATATATTATTGGACATCAAAGGCAAAATTCTCTTTCAATGACACTTTTTAAAATCTGTATCTACTAACAAAATCCAGTCAAGTACGTTTATTAAGTTAATTGTCACAATATATGTATATCCCATTACAAAAAACTATATATTTTGTATATAGGGTAAATTCATAGAAAACGCCCAACCAAGTCAAGGGGTAGGTGTATTCAACCAAGTATAAAAAGTTAACCGGCTGGTAAAAAGTTTTAAAATTTTGCAATTAGTTGTGATATACAGTTTACTATGTGGACATAATAACAAAGAGTGTTTCTGGAAAAGTACCCATTAGGCTCCCACTACCTTAATATCTTAGTTAGGTGATTTTTCAAGCGGTTCCGTAGTGTAGTGGTTACACGCTCGCTTCACATGTGAGAGGTCCAAGGTTCGAGCCCCAGTAGAATCAAATTATAATATTTGTGTTCTATGTTAACTTTTTGTTTTGATGTAGACATTTTAGTTTAAATAAATATGCTGTTTTATTGTAACCATTTTTTGTTTTTATTATGCCCATGAAATATATGTGTGAGAGGGTGTGGGGGGTCGTAAACACAATAAAACCTTCTTTGTTCCACTATCCTAGCAACCACCTAGTTATTAATAAAGGCGCTATAGAGCGCGAAGCGCGACACGAATTATTAATTGTAATAATGAGTCTTGATAAAGGAAGCAGCCGCTTATCAATGAGGAGCACCATCACAGCATCCCAGTCTCATTACTATCAAGTCCTCCTACAGGTTTTGTTTAAGAACCACATATAGAAGGCCGCAGGCGAGACCCGTATCTTGCCATTGGTATGGACTTGGTACGGACCTTTAACCCCGCTCACTATCCAGCGTTTAAACTTCCGGATTTACATTTAAACCGACTATTAATAGCTTATTAATATCTTAGAAGGTGATTTTGCAAGCGGCTCCGTAGTGTAGTGGTTACACGCTCGCTTCACATGTGAGAGGCCCAAGGTTCGAGCCCCAGTAGAATCAAATTATTTTATTTGTGCTCTATGTTAACTTTTTGTTTTGATGTAGACATTTTAGTTTAAATAAATACATGTATGCTGTTTTATTGTAACCATATCAATGAGTTTTCATATCAATGAGTACTCAACCCCTATCGTAAATGAGCAACGTAAGAATAAGTTCAGAATCATCTCCCCTTGAAGTTGAGAAAAATATGAAATTACGCTTACACGATGAAGCAGATTTTTTAAAACCTACACAGTTCTGTTCCATTAATGAAAACTGCACACGGATGCCAGTAAAAAACAAGGAAACCAATGTAAATAAAATGAACTATGAAATAATTGGGGATTACAATACAAAATCATAGATAATGGTTATTTGGGGGCTATAACACAACATCATAGATAATGGTTATTTGGGAGTTATAACACACAATCATAGATAATGGTTTTACCAGTATCTTTTTCTATTTTGTTTAAAATAATCGGCCAATATATTAATATTTACAGAAGAAAAAATATCGTTCCGTGTAACTTCATTGAGTGCCTTTTACACTGAAATTCCCGACGCCCTTTGATGCTTTGCATCAATACTTATCTTGTACAAAAGATGTAACACGTTAACATTGATACTGACTGTTTAATAAATACGCAATCCGGATAGTGTCATCTATAATCTCGCCCTTCTTTCATTAAGGGCGACACCCTACACACGAAGCGACGCACGATATTTTGAGCAACACACGAAGCGACGCGCGATATTTTGCGCGATACACGAAGCGACAAGCGATATTTACCACGATATATCGCCTTTTGGGCTACCTACACAAGGGCGATATTTCGTGGTACATTCTCGCGCGTCGCTTCGTGTATCGCTCAAAATGAAGCATAAATTATCGTGTAAACAGATCGCATAAATTATTAACAAAAATGCTCCCTTAACTGTATAACATTTGAATGAATAGACGTTTAAACGGATAAATGCGAGTAGACATAAGAGTTTTTAAATAAGTCAACTGCAAAGACAATTTTGATTAGCTTCAATATATCTTGCAGTTTTTTTTTGTATTTGGGTCGTGAATGAATAAGCGTTATGAAAAATATCATAATACATACTATATATAGTTTTATATGCTATTTGTGAGGCAGGACATTTACAATTAGATGTGATCATAAGAGTCTGACCTACTTACAGAACTTTAAAGACCCTGATAGCATCTAAGCTAGATGGCTGAACATTCTAGGGTCATATAAATATAGAATAATATAGAATTAAAATGCAGATTGTTTGACCCAACCCATAAAAAGATCATGTCATTTGAGGTAAGGTTTGGACTGCAATCAAGCGGCTCACAAGGAAAATCATGCCCGATCAAATGTATTTAACCCCGTGAATCATGGGGAGCAAAATGATGATGATGTTACACACTCTTTTGAACTTAGTGTTGAAAATACTTTGAATTCTTTGAATACTGATACTCCACTTCTAGAAGAGACATATATATGTTAAAGAGTTGGTCTCAGTATGAGCTGAAATGTTTAAAACAAGAGGATATATTTATTTTCAAAGTAAACCTGATAAATCCGAGATTCTGTATTTGAAAAATGAAGTGATGATGAAGGATTGTTCTGATTAATGAAATCCTATATCACAAGAGCATAAACAATATGGGGACCTTCATATTCAGCGTTACTTTGGTCATTTGGGTAGAGATAAAACTGATGATTCTATCAGACGTCGTTTCTATTGGCCTGGTATATCAAGTGATGTTGCTAGATTGGTTAAGGAATGTGATATCTGCGCTTGAGGAAAAAATGAATTACCTCAAATTAAAGCTACGTGTGTTTTGCAAATTTTTGCTGTGGATATAATGGGTTCTCTTATAACCAATAGAAGGAACAATGAGTATATTTTGGTGTGTTGCGACTATTACAGTAAATGGAAAATGACGTTTGCTATACGCGATCAAACTGCTTATACAGTGCGGAAGTACTAGTTACCAGAGTATTCCTAATGCTAGTATTTGGGTTCTCTACCCAAATCCATATCGACCAAGGCAAAACTTTCGAATCTAAAATATCCAAACATTTGTGTACAATGTTGGGCATTGATAAAACAATAACATGTGCTTTCAATCCGATATCAGATGAAATGATGGAAAGGTGTTACAGGACTGTTATTGCCCTGTTAACATGTTCGTTTCTTCCGAGGAAAATTTCCGCGATAGGGATGATCACTTTGACCATGTTATGTCGGCATTCCGAGCTACTCAACACAAAAGTACCGGGTGTTCTCCCAATGTGTTGATGATAGGAAGAGAAGTAGACACTCTTATTGATATAATTATGGCATGACACCTAATCAAATTCAACTATAGTGTCCTGTCCAATGGCTGTTATATGAGTGAAAACTGTTATGCGAAAAGCTTTTAAAGTTGTTTATAATAACTTAAGATTCTCAGCTGACAGACAGAAGAAGTATAATGATCGTGATCTAAAACTTAGAGAGTATATTCGGTAGACTGGGTGTGGAGATGGTATCCACCAACGGCCAATCAAAAACTGGATTTAGGCTGGACGGGACCTTACTTAATTTTGGGAAGATCACTTATTTGACCTATTGCATTAAAAAATGTAAGGAATCCCATATGGAACGTCATAACTGCCTTAACATGACAACGTATATTACATGACTATATTTATCATTATATAATGTGGATTTTACATTATATGATGTTACTTCGGCATTATACGTTAATAATTAATGATAGTATGATGATAATTGATCATTATATGATGCTCACGGTCCATTATATGATGCTCACGGTCCATTATATGATGCTTCCGGTCCATTATATGATGCTCACTGTACATTATATGATGTTCAATGTCCCTTATATGATGCCCATTTAACATTATATGATGCATACTGCACATTCTATAAGGATTAGTGTTCATTATATGATGCACAATGTACATTATATGATGATTAGTGCCCATTATCTGCATGCTGCACACTGTGTATTATATGATGCTCAATCTCGATTATATGATGCTCATTGTCCATTATATGATGCTCACTGTTTACTATATGATGCTCACTCGCCATTATATGATGCTCACTCTCCATTATATGATGCTCACTCTCCATTATATGATGCTCACTCTCCATTATATGATGCTCACTCTCAATTGTATGACGCTCATTTTCCATTATATGATGCTCAATGTTAATTATATGATGCTCATTGTTCATTATACCATGGTCACTGTTATTATATTATGCCGATGGTCCATTATATGATGATCATTGTACATCATATGATGTTTCCTGTCAATTATATGATGATCATTTTCCATTATATGATGCTCACTGTCCATTATATGATGCTCATTGTTAAATATGATTCATTATGATGTCGTGTACGTTTGTTATATTTTTGTGCTAGTTCGTTATTGTAAAATCATTATTAATTATTATTTAATGTAAATTTTTCATGGTGATGTGAAAGTTTTAATCAATAGGATAGATACATGTGGTTGCATGCGTCGTGGTTAAGTCAACATGCATGGAATTCTCAATAAATTGGGACTTAATGGCGTCAGTGAGACTTTCGAACGTGAGAAAATTACCCCAGACATTGTTAGCAAATTATCAGCGCACGAAATGGAAATGCTAGGTATTTCTAATAGAAATGACATGATGCGTTTAAGGATTGAATGTAACAAGCATGGCTGCTTTCAACCGAGTAAAGACGCGTCTCTATGCGGGGCACCTAAGTTTAACATACCGAAGATTGTCCTGGAGAATCTTGTTGAAAATGGTTTTAAGATAATTGATATTGCACGCTTATTAGCAGTCTCCGAACGAACCGTTTACCGACGAATGATGCGATATGGTTTAACCAAACAGTCATTTTCTACTCTTACCGATGACAACCGTGATGGACACGTTACAGAAGTCATAAAGGAGTTCCCATTTTGTGGTGAGAACATGATCATGCAACTCCTTCGCCAAAAAGGCATAAATATCCAGCGGTATCGTTTGAGGGAGAGCATTCAAATACTCAACCCAAAGGGGATTTCAGAGAGAAAACGTGGTCGTCTACACAGCCGTGTGTATGAAGATGCAGGACCAAATCACTTATGGCATATACAAACCATAAACTCGTCCGCTGGAGATTTGTTGTTATTGGAGGAATAGATGTCTACAGTAGAATGGTTACTTTTCTGTCTTGCTCAGACAACAATGAATCATACGTGGGTGTTGCCGATTTTATGCTAGTGAAACGGGGACGGGAAGTATGATAACTGGACGCAGTACACATAACCAGCCTATTGAACGATTATGGCGGGATGTGTTTGAAGGTGTATTGTCCTATTTTTATCACTTGTTTTACTATATGGAAGACATCGGGATCTTGGACCGTGTGTAAGCATATATGAAGTAACTTATATTAATATCATAAATTGGGATATGAAAATACATTTGAACGAACAAATGAGGCTGCAATAAATTTATTAAAAAAACGGCATCGGTTTAAAAAAGAGAATAGATTCAGCAATGAAGTGAGAATGGACTTCAGAACCAGAAATACCAATTAGAAAACCGAACGATGTTGATTTGAATTGAAGACTAAAAATGTTAAAGGCAAACGAGTTATGGAAAATAAATTACAGCGGAAGAGAGGTTTCAGTATGACAAAAGAGAAAATGACACATACAGTACAGACCGTATCAAACATCAATTAGTGACGAACACTTCGGGTTTTTATCATACTTGATGAATCCTTGTATATTTACGTATCATTAAGATCGTCAAAACATCGGTCCATTCCCTGTGTATTCGTTATGTGTTCGTTGCATACGTCATATTTACGTTGCAATCGTTAGACACGTGACTCTGCACACGGCCCGTCAGAAATTGCACACGTTACAATCAACTGTTTCATGGTTTATATGTGTATGTTGACTCAGTATCCCGCACGCAGCCGAACTTAGAAGGCGCATAATTTGTTGTATTCGCGGGACGGCCTGCGGCCGTTACGCGACTTATATCTTGAAGTTCAGAATAGCGGCTTGTATCTTGAAGTTCAGAATATTGTACGAACATTGGAAAGCATTTGTGTCAGAATTTAATCAATAAAAATGAATTTCTATGAAAACAGAAAAGGACTTTGTCTATCTGTATTGTGTTTCAACGAACTATTACAAGTGAAATCTTACGTGAAACGTAGACGCTTGTAGTTAAATATTAGAAGGGTAAACGAATGCAGATTTTATGTTTGTATTGTTAGGGTGCAGGATCAAGTGACTTTGTTGGGTTCCCAATTGAATGTTAATACATATGGACACACCGGTAAATGCTGCTTTTTTCCAAATAACTTATTCTTATACCTTATGATATCGGTACAAACTGCAAGAACAACTGTTTTTTTATGCGCTAAAGGTTTTTGCATATGTATTTCAATGACTTGAGATATTTGCAAAAATAAAGTTCTTAAGCGGTGTGTTTACATTCTGTCCAGCCCGTATGCAAATTCCTGAAAATCCCGTTTATTCTGCACCCTGATTATATTTTTAAAGGAATATGATTATTTGCATGAGAAAAACAGTATACAGTATTGTGTTTATACTGTGAATAATTGAGCAAAGTATAGACTCTTGTAGTCAAATATTAGAAGAGTAGATGAATGAGTATTTTATGATTGTACATGTATTATATTTATAGGAAAAACATTCCTATGTTGTAATTAATTGAATATGTATGGCGTAATTACTGTGTTTAATTGTTAAATCGCAGTATAATGTTTTTGTTTTTTATTCAATATATGACATACAATGTATACATGTATAAGACCATAAAACAAAGTTATACCGTGTAGCAGCAATAATGTTAAAACATGTTATACAAGATATGCTAATATTTATACTTTTTTGACCTTGTGGTTTCCCTTTGATTAAAAAAAGTATGTATTTTTTCTTTAGTTATTTGTGAAAGGTGTTTAAAAAAAAGAAAAACAATGAAAAGCAACAGAAGAGTTATGTCTAAGGATGAGTTGCATAAAGTGGGTACAAAGCATACTGGACTTGTTTATGAAAAGTTAATGTGTTTCCATTTTTGTTCAAAAATATCAAGTGTATCATTGTTTAGGGCTATTTCTTTTTCAATTTGAATTTTCAGTTTTAAATAATTGATAAAACAATTCATTGTTGGTGCTTGTTTCCTGTATTTCATGCAAAATATAAAAAAAAATCATCAATATAATCATGTTATTCACAGCGTTATTAACCTCTTGTATTTTGAATGTATTTACCCCCAGGCTGATGCCAAAAAGAGATAGTTTAACATTTAAGTTTTGTTTCTCTAGAAAGGTTTTCAATTGATTCCATAGAGGTTGAAAATGTTTACATTCCCAGAAAAGGTGTTCTATTGTTTCAATATGTTCACTACACATATCACATAGATTTGTGTTGGATAGGTTGCATTCGAAAAGATATTTATTTGTAGCTATGATTCTCTGGGTGTATTTATATTGAAAATTTCTCAGTATGCTATCAGTAGTTGATTAATATGGCATGACAAATTTTTGTTTCCAAATAAATTCGTTTTCTCCAAGAATGTTTTTGCCATTTAGTTTGAGCTTTAGAGATTTCGGCAGGATTTTTAATTTGAAGTGTATAAAATAGTTTGTTTGTTTTGTTTTGTTTTGCAATTATGTTTTCTACGAAAGTTTTTTGAGTACTTGGTGTGTTATATTGTATTGGTAACTGCTTTAATATGTATGGGTATACTTTTGATCAATGTGTAGTACATCAGGAAATTACTTGCAGGTATTACGAATATGTAGCATAAGTTATCAAAGGAATAGAAGTCGTTTATTCTGTTGTCGTACAATTGATCTACATATTTTATGTTTCGTTCGAACCATTTTTACAGAAAAACGTGTCATTATCAGTAGTTATGTCTTGATTGTTCCATAGGATGATTTTACTGTTTATTTTGATTTCTCAAATCAAATCAAATCAAATCAAATCAATATTTATTTATTGTCGGTATGATATACAAAACATTATAACATAAGCTATAAATAGCTTTTGACCGACAGGTGTGTCTAAATTATGAGTAACTTTACACCATGCCGATAGAACATTCGATAGAAATATGTTTTTGGTTGAAACTTCGTCTAAGATATTGTTGTCGATATTACATTCAAAAAGTAAGGAGTCACCATATGTTTTAAGGATTTTCTGGTAGAATAATTTCCATTTACTCGTATTGATGTTATCTAAATATCTTTTGGCCCAACTGCATTTGATTGCATTCAAGAATGAATCTATATCCGTTAGTCTTATACCTTCATATTCCAATGATTGAATTAATTGAGTTCGCTTATATTTATCAGGTTTACCGTTCCGTATCAAATTAAATATTTCTGATTTTATCTCTTCAATAATATCATTTGGTGGGTTTGGGAGAACTGTTAGTGTATAAATTAATTTAGGGAGTGCAAACGTTTTCAATACGGTGTTTTTTCCGATTTGTGTAAGTTTACGATGGTGCCATGATTTTTAACAATTTTTAAATTCCAAAATATTTTATAAAATTCGATTGTGATGCGATCAGATCCTGGACTTTTGTTATTTTGCATTTCTTTTAAGGCTAATCCACATTCATATTCATTAAGTAATCCGTAGCACAGTAGTTTTTTCTCTTGATTTAAAGCGTGATGTGTATTTTTAAAAAGGTTGTTATTTTCAACATGTTTTCGTTTATAGAGGGTTTCGAAAAATTAACGTTGTTCTTCTAGTATTTGAGTTCTGTTTGTTATATCTTCGCCATTGACTACTAAGTTGTGTACAGTTTTTTGTTCACTTCTACGTTTTTCGATGTTTGCGAAGTATTTTGTATTTTATTCATTGTGTTCAACATGCTGTGCACGTGCTCGTAGTATTATTCCATTTAGATGTGTGTGATAAATTCCTTCTAATACTTTGTTTTTGTTGATGTTATTTCGTTTTCAATGGCTTTGGTGTCGCTTGTGTTTGTTTCATGTAATTGTTTTTCAAGTGTTTCAATGATTTTGATGGTTTCAGTTTCAAGTTTATGTGTTTCTTTTTGTTTAAATGATGTGTATCTAATTGTTGTGTTACGTATATTTCCTTTCATTGCTTCCCATAAGGTGTTTGGGTTTGCATCTTTATTATTTTGTTCTGTATTGAGTATTTCTTGCTTTATTTGCGTTTGATATTGTGTATCAAATAAGATGCTGTTGTTAATTATCCTGGGCCTCTTTCTGGTTGTATTTAGTGCAGTTTAAGTTCAACTAGAGAGTGGTCAGTCATGAATCCTGGTTTTATGCTACATTTGTCAATAATGTTGCAATACTGTTGCAAAGAGACTCAGATATTAAAAAATAGTCTAATCTACAAAATATTGTTGGTTTTGTGTTTGAGTGCCAGGTGAATTTGCTTTCGTTTGGATATACTGTACGCCAGATGTCTATTATCTTGTAGTTGTCAATTATGTTTTTTTTTTAAATGTTTCTATTTTTAGGATGGGTATTCTTTTTATCTAATAATGGGTTAAGAACAGTATTGAAATCACCACCGGCTATAATGTTTTTATCTTGGTTATTAATAATAAAGGATTGTACTCATCTATGTTAGGGCCGTAAACGTTGATTAATGTTAATTGTGTTTCGTGTATTTTGATATCTGTACTTGCTTGTCTGCAAATTATTATTTCGTTAAAGTTATCGACTGTGGCCCCTATATTATTTTTTATCAGAAAGGCAATGCCTTGTTTATTAGTATGTTGTCCACTGAGATAGATGTCTCCGTCCCATTCATCTCTTAAGGTCTGTGCTAAAGAGTGTGTCAAGTGACTTTCTTGTAATAGGCATTTTTTTTTCGTCTAAACATTTGAAGCCTTTAATGTGTTTGTCTTTATTGTTTAGCCCATTTACATTTAAAGTATAATGTGCTTTATCAAGATGATTATACTATATGTGAGTGATTATCTTAGTGATTTTATAATGTTTTGTAATCATAACGTTAACGTATAATGTCAGTCGTGGTTTACTGATAAAGGAACAGTTGAGTTAATAGTTTGGAATTGGCAAATTCATAGTAGTAATTGTTGATTGGGTTGTTACCTATGCGAGTTATTGTCCGCACCATTTGGCAAGCAGATTAGTCCTGTTCCTTTGAATGCAAGGATATAAATTGTTCCTTTTTGTTACAAACAGATTTTTACTTTATTTGCCAATAATGTTTTCAATTATCAAATGTGCATCCCAGCTAACGTAAGCATAAAATATGTAGGTATAATACATGTAGTGACTTGGATACTGTCGTTATTATATTGAGGTTTTTGCATTAAATTGAGGTTTTTGCGACATTTTATCATGTATAGTGCTAGTGCTTAACTGTTTTTCATTCAAGTCACCTGTTTATAGATGCATCATGAATGTACCTGTTGATTTATTAGATTTCCTAATAAGACATTATTACAAGTTTAAGGTTACCTGTTAAATTACCATGTTGATACAGTGCCGTAGCAAGACCCAAATTTAAGCCGAGGCAGTATCTTAGGTCCTTCTAGGGGGTCCGGGGGCATGCACCGCCGTAATTTTGTTTATACCTAGAACGTCTCTGGTGCGTTTTAAAGGTCAATTAAACTACATTTTATACCTAAATTATCGGAATCGTGGACGCTACATATTACCGTTTTGTATCAATAAAGTTAACAAAAAAAATCTGCTACAAGTTCATTGTCAATTTTATATTCTGGTACCATAAACGGTGTTTGAAGTGACAATGATGTAACAAACTTAACTACAGAAAAATAGTCATATACTTCATTTGAAGTCAGAAAGAAAATAAAATAGAAAAAAATGAGACGCAGCTCTCTCATACAAGCCATAGTATGTATATGGATAGTAGAATGTGTTTTACATATTTATTTTTGAAACACTAAAATAAAATAAATATACCTTATAATATGAAGAAACAGGTCTATCAAACATTTTAGCGAATAATGTTTCATGAACATGTTTTATTATTCTTCAACTTTTAAATATCAATCTTATTGAACGCTAATTCAACTCTCCTGTCTCCAGTCGAATTCCACATTTGAAGAATTTGTTTTCGATCAACTGGAATGTGTTTATGCACAAACATTAAAGCGATGCCATTAAACCGTTCCTCTTTCATAGTAGAACGCGTCCCCGTTTTAAGCCTTCGCAATGCGCTTAAACTAAGCTCACATGTACAGGAACCAATAAAAAATATTATTTCTTAAGTTAACATCAAATCAGCTTCCGCAAACTTGCTGTTGTAGTTTAGACAAGTTCACCGTGAAAAAATTCGTGGACGATTTGTTTTTCCATTTAGATTCCATCAATCATTAACACATATAAAAAGGATCATTGATGGAATTTACTTCAACACGGCCCTACTGGGATTCGAACCAACGCAGTGACAATATAATAGTGAGCAATGGATCCAGAGTCTGACGCCTTACCGATTGCGTTTCAGGGGCATATTGCTTATCATGAGGAGTACAAATATTTAACTTAAATCAGTAAAGTGTTTGGCCATTTTTTCAATTTTCTTGTGTAACATTTTGTTTTAGCACTGCGTCATCATTTTCTGGCAGTTGACAGTTCTATCATCAACGTTCTATCATCAACTTCATTGACTATTAAAAAGAAAAGACTTGAACTTCTTTATATCAAAAAAGTTTAATACGCGGGATATCATAATTTGAAAATTCTAATGTAAACAAACATTCTTACCGCCTGACACGGTCCCGGCGTGGTTCACGGATTAAACTCGACGCCGGCAATAAAAGGGAGAATTCCAATAAAGGCGAAAACGCCAACCACCCGACGTGTGTCTTGGTCCAAAATAGACCCAGACCTGGCCGTAAAACACCCGATCCTCGCTCGGTACGTTCCGATGTCCACAATGATTGTAACATCGAAGTGTACAGTGCGACGCTTTGTTTAATATACGTTTTTTCCTAATCATTTTGCTGAGCCATTTGGCATCAATTGAAGTTATTAAAATGAAATAATTATCTGCCTCAACATAAACCAATTGTACTCAATGATAATATGTGTTTGTGAATATCAAAGTGCCTTAAATTCATTCAATTGCCTCAATTTCTTATATAGATTTTATTCTTTGACATTTATTTTCCTTTTTTCCTTGCAATCTCAACATTGCTCTGCAAATTTTAGCCGAGGCAATTGCCTCGGTGTGCCTCAGCGTGGCTACGGCGCTGTGATAGATAAATTAAAATTGGTTAAATGTAATAAGCTAGTTATGTTGCTGGTACATATGTGTCTTGTTCTATGAAAATGGGGTTTAAAGCATGTGCGTAAAGTGTCATCCCATATTAGCCTGTGCAGTCCGCACAGGCTAATCAGGGACGACACTTTCCGCTTTAATGATTTTTTTCTGTTTAAAGAAACACTCTTCATAGCAAAAATCAAGTTTAGGCGGAAAGTGTCGTCCCTGATTAGGCTGCATCTGGGATGACACTTTACGCACATGCAATAAACCCAGTTTTCTCAGAACGCGGCTCATATGTTGCTTTAAGTTGCACTCACCTATTACCTTTTGTTCATACCGTTGCCATACCATATTAGGGAGAGGGCCAGAGGATAGAGAGCGCGTGCAGTTGAGAACCCTGACCTGGCAGAATATTTCACCCAACAATATCATACCGTACATAAACTCGATTTCGACGAGTGACATTTGAATTAAGGGCGTTTTACAATAATTTAGACGGATGGTCCTCGGTTGCTGAGAATGTACGTTTGAACCTCATACCGACCCCTGTGGATCGCCGTGCATGAACTCTTAAATATCAATTGTGATGTGCGGAAAAATTCGTATTAGGTATAAATTATTAACTCCTTATTTTCCTTAGAATATATCGCGGTGAAAAATATCACAAAAATATTGTCCGATAATGTTTAAATAAATTCATTATATTCATTTATTTTCTGGTAAGGGTGGAGTAGTGTAGCAGGACTGGGTTTTCCCTTAATTGGTGTTATTGCCCTTTAAATGTAACGTTTTTTATATGCGATTTACTTAAGGAATTAAGATAAATATTGAATAATTATATATTTTGTTCGATATATAATCATTTATGTGTATATTGTATTATTGCATTATGATATATTTCTATCGTATAAGTGTTGTAATTGCTTATTGTAATGGGACGTGTTTAGAAATTGGAGTTATGCTCCTTAGTACCGTGAACTAGGATCATGTCTGGTATGTTAATAGCATGTTCATATCAATGTAGGATAAAATAAAATGACAGTTAATTTTCTAGTCCTTAGTTTTCCATTAAAGTTGATCCCTTAAACGCCTCTTTAGGTGTAAGATTTAGAAACCCGTTCTTTTACGCATGGCTTGTAAACATTTCTTTGACACTTTGAATCACAAAGCAGAAAGTGTTTAATCGTAGGACATACACGATACAAGATTGGAATGTGAACTGAAAGCTGTTTCTGTATCGGATGCATTCATGGTCATTATTTAATCAGCTGTATTAATTATTTTTTTTCTGGGTTTTTAAGGCTTCTTCAAAATAGGAAACATGAACTTCTCATTATCTGTAGAAGTTGAAAACAATGCATCTTTAGCCGTAACTCACACGGGTTCCGCCTTACACACGTTCGGAACAATGGATACATGTATAATAGCCATAATAAAACATATACAGAACGTGATATTATGTTATTTGAATCTTATTGTTTTACAAATACACACATGTATTAAATATAAAAAGATATTTAACATGAGATATGTTATATGTTAACATGTATTCATTACTACTATGAATATTTTGAGCTCTAGTTACAGCATGGTTAGAGTGAAAGCAATTACTCTAAAAAAACATGTGAGCAAAAATAAACAAATAAAAGTTAAATTGAAATGATCCTTATAAAAATGTACAAATACAAAACATTCCACTTTTCACAATCGCCATTCAACAAAAGAACACGAAGGCACCAAATAAAAAAACTAACGAATAAATTATCGTTTATATGTGGTATACTTTAGACGTGAATTTTAAGAATATCCGCTGATTTGACGTAGTTTGGTGTTCCTTTTTTAATTTTTAATAAACAAATATTAGGGTTACAAACCATTAACGAACCGGACATAGTGACGCGTAGCTATTAACAACCGCTGTAATTCAATAGACATTGACTTCATGATGCAACGAAGGCAAATATAAACCGTATTTTTTTGTAATTATTCTTTAAATTCATCGTTCCCCGAAGTATTTAAGATTCTGAATTCTAGTTGGGAAAACGTCTCTCAATCTTGATCTCTTTTGCCCGTTTCGTCCTGCCAACATTGACCACTTGCCTTAAATTAAATTTACCCGCACTAAATTTGCACTGACACTTTCAAAACCCTCTATCGCAAAATTAAACCGGTTTAAACAAGAAAAATACCAGTCGAAAAAAAAACGTTGTTTCTTAAAATAACTTTATATTCTGAAATAGGTTCCAATTATTTCCGTTTGTAGTCACTTATATTAATACCATAAATTGGTTTATGGAAATACATTTGAACGAACACATGAGGTTAAAATAAAAAAATTACAAAACGGCATCGGTTACAAGAAAGAAAATAGATTCAGCAATGAACCGAGAATGGACTTCAGAACGAGATATACCAATGCGAAAACAGAACAATACAGAACGAGATATAACAATGAGAAAACAGAACAATACAGTGCGAGATATAACAATGAGAAAACAGAACAATGTTGATGTGAGTAGAACTTGAAGACTAGAAAGAAATATTAAAGGAAATTTAGTGATAGAAAATAAATTACAACGGAAGAGAGGATTCAGTATGACAAAAGAGAAAATAACACATACAGTACATACCGTAATGATAAAACCTTGCCGAGCTTTGACGGCGAGCAGGTGAAAGAATGGGATATTGAATAGCATGACTGATGAGAACAGAGCTGTATTCTGATTGCAAATCATCACAGGCTATCATGAACTCAAAAGGCGGTACACGTAAGCTACTGATATCTTATATCTAGTTCAGCAGGGGATGGGTATTGCTAAATTACGGACAGTTTGGAGGAAGTCGTCGCTAAAATACGGACTTTACGAAAGAGGTGATCGTTAAATTATTTACAGTATGGGGAAAATCGTCGCTAAATAACGGAGAATATGGAAGATGGAGGAAGTCATCGCTATATTGTGGACCTCTTAGAGATCGAAAGTCTGGAGAAAGAATCGTTTAAGGTGTTTATTGAGCGAAACAGAAGAAAAGGGAATCAATAACAAACTGCTATGGGCATTGAGCTCTTTTTCAACAAGTAGTTATTTTACATGGCTATTGTTGTCAAAGCTTGAATTTAATACTGATACTTCAATATTCTGTATAGGTAATACGAAACGTTCCGAAAGATCGTATTATCCATAAATTAAAAAACAAAAACATGTAATGAACATTTTTTTAATCATTGGAAGCCTGTTTTTACATTAACTTCCAAACACCTGACATGACTTTAACCAGTTTGAATCCTTAGCTATCTGGACGACTCTCCTGCGTTTATATCGTAAATTTCAAGACCAAAACTAGTGGCAAATGTCTGGAAGCATACACTAATACGCACCACTTGCTAGTAAATTGAAAAATAACTTTTTCCGCAAACGTCCACATAAGCCTAATTAATTCGAGCGCGCATCCGTGATGCATCGGATGAAAGTTTTATATTGTGGCTAGAAACGAATAACGTTCAAATGTGATTTGCAATTCGTTCCATATCGTAAGTAAACATTAACTTCTAGTCTGTCTGCGTATTTATCTACCTTAAACAGGAACACATTAACCCATTTATGCCTAGCGTCTAGAAAAAGGACTTGGCAAACAGCGTAGACACAGATGAGACGCCGCATGGTGCGGCGTCTCATCAGGGTCTACGCTGTTTGCTTAAACGGATTTTTGTAAGAAATATTCTAAATATAGAAATAAATATTTGAACGTGCAATGAACCCCGCAATAGAGAAAATAAAGAAGGATTTTAATGACGAATTACAAAAAGTCCGTAGCGAAATGCAAAATATGAAAGACACGGCATTACATAAACCAGACTATCCGAATTTAACCGAAGCAATGAATACGTCACAGATAAATAGCGGAGTGAATAACATTGTTATTAGAAATTTCCCCGAAAGTGCCAACGAAAACGTTAAAGATAGAGTACACTCCCTACTCAATGATGTGCTGAAAGTAAATATCAGCATTGAAGCGCTGATCGAAAGGAAACAAAGTCCGGCACGGAAAACGGCGTGATAATAGCCGTATGCAAAAGCAGAGACGATAAAGATTCAATTATGAAATCGAAGTCGAAGTTGCGCTTAAGTAGAGCGTATAGTAGTGTATACATCGAAAATGACATGACCCAAAAAGAGAGAAATTATATTTCCAACCTTCGCACTCTGGCACAAGTGATAGGAAAAGACAAAGTCTATGTGCGAGGAAATAAGCTGCTTGTACGTGACCAGACAGACCAGCGAACAAATACAGGTGGTGACTGGCAGCGCGTTACGTAACGCAGGGACAGGCAACCCACGGATAATCGACGCGGCAACACACCAGCTACGTCACAATACCGTAACGGTGGACATCGCGCAACGTATGAGGCCCGAACATCGGAAAACGGCAACACACCGGCTACGTCACAGTACCGTAACGGTGGACATCGCGACACGTATGCGGCCCGAACATCGGAAACGGATACCGCAACCACGGACGCGAACAGAGCGGCGGCGACCGAGACCACCGTCATAGCTCCTACAATTCACGTGACATTGACTTTGAAAACAGTTCTCGTTGTTATGACTACAATGAATCACGTGACTACCGCAGTCCGCACTTTTCAAGATACAACCGCTACCGGAACTAGGTTTCATGCTGGTTTTGGAATTGTAACGGTTTAACAAAGATGAAGAATTAGATAGTTATCAAGTGAGATAAAATATCTTAAAGCATTTAAACTTGGATATAATCGGATTAGCGGAAACTCATTTACGGCAACAGGGCGTATTAAATATAACCGGATATACGTGGATTGGAAATAATAGACAAAATATTCATGTGAACGCCCCGAAGGGTAGTGGTGGTGTAGGTGTTTTAATACGAAATGCTTTGTATGATCAATTCTTAATTGAAAAGCTTAACTACGAAACAGAAGGAATTTTGTGGATCAAATTGACCGAAAAGAACACAGCAGAAATCCTTGTGAAATGCATATGTTACATCAATCAGAAGGCATTGTCACAATAGTCGGAGATTTCAATATCCGAGTTGAAGACAAAGACGATTTTATAAGAGGTGTGGACGATCTGATAACACGAGAAGTAATCGACTACAAGACAAGCCAGCATTGTGATACGTTTATTGACTTCTTACTAAGTACGAATATGTGTATATTGAATGGACGCAATTTTACCGGAAATGACTATACCAGTATATCTGTTCGGGGTTGCTCCGTTATCGACTACTGCCTTGTACCGTACGAGCAACTAAACAGATATAGCGCTTTTAACGTAATCAGAGCTTCTAAATTAGTGACGGAAGCCATTGATATAGAAGGCAGGGACAGTACCTCAATTCCAGACCATTCTGTAATATCGTGGAATATAGAATGTTGCCCAGAGACAGTAAAACACCCCTATAATGATATGTATCCACAGACCAAAAGAACAAGGTATGAAAAAACAAATATACCAAACATTTTTATGAATACACCAGACATTATTGCTATGCTGGATAATAAAATAAATGTGCTTGAATCAAATTAACATGCACAAACATGTATAGACGATGCATACAACAATTTTCAGGTATTATAAAAAGTGAAATGAATAAATATCTGAAACCAAAGGTTATAACTCTTCCTGATGGTCATAGTAACAAAAAGAGACGTAACCGTAAGCAATGGTGGAACGAAAATTTGTCATTTTTATGAAAAGATATGTGACAAAGGGAAAGCGCATGGCTGAAATGTAAGGATATAAATGCTAAGAGAACGCTTAAGTCACAATACGTTGAAAAACGTAAACTTTTTGACAAAAGTGTACAACGACGCAAACGCCAATATTTGTTTGAATCACAAGAAAGCTTATTAAAAGCGTGCGAGGACAATAAATCTGGCGAGTTTTGGAAATCGATTGGGAAAATTGGCTTAGGCTCGGAAGGTACTAAACACATTCCAATGCAAACAGTACAAGAAGATGGTTCCTTAACAAATGACATTGGTAAAGTATTATTTAAATGGAAACATGCTTTCCAAACCTTACTTAGTTGTGAAACGGACACTCATTTTGATAAGAATAATGACACAGTTAACATTTTGGAGCACCATAATACAGAACAGCTGAATCAAGGCATAAGCTTGCATGATGTACACATAGCTGTGAGATCCCTTAATAAAAACAAGGCCCCGGGGCATGATGAAATACCAGTTGAAGTTATTCAGTCGGAACCCTGTATACATTTCCTGCATAGACTTTTCTGTGTCTGATTTGAGACGTGTAAGATCCCAAACTCTTGGAATTTGGGCTTAATTACACCGGTTTTGAAAAACCCTATGTCTGACAAAAGAGACCCAACCAATTACCGGGGTATTGCAGTAACGGGATCGATTTACAAAGCATATTGTGCGGAGATAAATAATAGACTTACGAAGTGGACCGAAGATTATAACGTTTTCGCCGACGAACAAAATGGTTTTCGGCGTAAACGAAGCACAATAGACCAGTTATCAACATTGACTGATATTATTGAATGTCGTAAAAAGAATAAGCAATCAACCTTCATAGCCTGCGTGGACTATTCTAAGGCGTATGACCGGATCCCGAGGCGCATTCTGTGGTCAAAACTAGAAAAACACGGGATTCAAGGGAAACTACTCAGTGCTATTCAATCTTTGTACGCAAATGTGAAATGTGCTGTAAATCTCAACTCGTATAGAACCGACTGGTTTGGCCAAAATATCGGTTTAAAACAAGATGTTTATTGTCAACTACATTGTTTAATCTCTTTCTCATTGACCTTAGCCTGCGCCTTAACCAGTCAGGAATAGGCGTTCATATAGAAGAAATGATTATTAATCACTTACTTTACGCTGACGACCTCGTACGCATTGCTGAGACTGAGAGTGACCTACAGATTCTCCTTGATATTTTAGGATCGTGGTGTTCCTCCAATAAAATGACTATCAATACAAACAAAAGTAAAATAATGCATTTCCGAAATAAAAATGTTGTGAAAACAAATTATAGATTCACATGTAATAACAATGAACTTGAATGTGTTACTGAATACCGATATCGCGGACTTTTTTTGTCAGAATTTTTAGACTATAGTGTCACGGCCAAGTATGTCGCTAAGTCGGCGACTCGAGCCTTAGGACTGCTTATATCAAAGTTCAAATCACTTGGTGGAATGCCATATAATATCTATACCAAACTGTACGACAGTATATTGTGGCCAACTATAAGTTATGGGGCAGCTATATGGGGAACCCAGGACTATGCCTCTATCAATGCCGTACATCATAGAGCGTGTCGTTTCTACCTCGGAGTGGGAAAATATACACATAACGCGTGAATAACTGGAGATATGGGTTGGCTTCCCCCATATGCACGGCAGTGGAAGTCGATTCTCACTAAATGGTTCCGGTTAAATACTGTCAGTAGTATGGACAATAACCGTATCAACTACAAAGTGTTTAAATGGTCTTACATTAAAAGACACCACACGAAGAACTGGCACCACAAGATATGTATGAAAGTACCGCTGGACATCAATTATAGCTATTCGACATCTGAACGCAAATATATAACCAATAACTGTATTCATGATCTATTTAATGATTATAAGGCTGTTTGGTTAAATAATATAAACAGAGAACAAGCTGCCCATGGCAGAGGGGAAATAAACTAAGAACATACAAGCTTTTTAAGCAAACATATAACACTGAGTCTTATGTTAATAATAATATTATACCTAGGTCCCATAGAAGTGCATTTGCTAAATTCCGTTGTGGTGTAGCACCACTTAAAATAAAAACTGGACGATATCAGGGAATTGTACCAAATGAACGTTTTTGTTTTAACTGTATAAACCAAGTAGAAGACGAATATAATGTTCTTATGTCATGTAATGTCTATGAAGATATTAGAGAAAAGTTGTTCACAAAGATATTTGAAATAAATCCGGATTTCTCTGAGTATAGTGATGATAACAAATTCTGTTACATATTATCTAATGACGAAATCGTTAAATACAGTGCCAAAGCTTGTCATGATATACTAGTCACCAGACAAAATACCTTGTATAGATAGATAATATTTTGTAGATATGTGATGCTTATTGTACTAGTGTGTTTTTGTTTTATGTCACATTTTAAACAAATGATTTTTATCATATCATGCTCTACAGTGTTTTTATCATCATTTATGTCATAACAGTTGTATATATATGTATATTTATAGGTGTGTCTCTCATAACTCATACTGAGTGGTTTTATACATATCTTTTATTTTTACCATATTTTTATATGTGAATCAATAATAACATGTCCGAAAGTGAGACGTAAATAAACCATCTGTCTGTCTGTCTATACTAGACATACCTAATTTTGGAAATAAATTAATCCAATTTAGAAGGATGGGAGAGTCCACTAGGCATACATGGGTTAAAGTAGAGCATGGGCGTGCTTTTATTTATTGATACAAACAGTTGTTTTCTGAGCTTGTATAACTCTAAGTCTTTGCTATTGTTGCTATTTTAACATGATTATAAATACGAAATTAGAAATACTCTTGGTCGTTGGCTAGCCCTGCAGCTCCGGATATTGCGCGGAAGAAGTTTAATAACGCCTGTCATGATGTGAAGATTTACTTGGTTGGGCAACACCATTGCATACAGCATGTAATGCAATTACCCTAATGGAGAGACGAAATTATCTAAATACCAAATGTAAATTAATAAAGTGATCATATTTTGAACCTATGTAGTTTGCACTATGTCGTGCATAACCATGGTATGCATCCTATGGACTTCCATTTAAGGTAACTACTTACTATATAGTAATGCACGTCAGAATTTGCTAACTTGTAAAAAGAAAACAAAACAATATGCACATCTAGTTTGAAATAAAAACGATATCATGTATAAACCTCTTATGATTGTAGCTTATCTTACACGAGTTATTTTACGGGATCTAGGTTTGTGTTAAGACAAGTAAATCGGATACGTATAGTATTACTTTTCTTATAATATATAACATTTTTAACGAACACGTTTTATAATCATATTGCTGTTAGGGTTTTAAACCATATAAATACCATACAACTACTGTATTTGAGACTCGCTCTGGGTAAACATGGTGCAATACATGAATGTCCGCACAGGCTTATCAGGGACTATACTCTACGTCTAGACTGGATTGGCGATACGAAAAGACCTCCTTTTCACTAAAACTTCCATAAAAACGGAAAGTGCCTGGGACGACACCTTAAGCACATATAGGCTCATATTGTTTCTTTTAAATGCATTGATAAATCATATGCTTAAATGTGCAAGGTAGTCAAATAAATGTTTTATTACTATAATTAGATTCTGAATATACTTTCACCATTGGGTTTGTTATGACGGCATTTACGCACTTGCATTAAACCCCTTTTTCTCAGAGCACGGCTCATTTTTTTAAATATTTTATTAATTTCCATTTCAACGCAGTTGTTTAGCTAATAGCTTGTCATGAAAATAACATTGAAAAGCGGTTATACCATTTGACTTGTTGTTCTAGTTATATGGCATTCGCAGTTAAAGTGATCTTATGGGCATCTAACAGTATATGCTATGTTTATGGGTGTCAATCGCAACCTTGTTTATTTTTGGTGTTTTCACTTCATATACACGTATATTTGTTAATGCAGCATCAACATACTAAAACAATATCCCGGAAAAAGAAAAATAATGCATTTGAATATCAACCGTACTTTCGTTTTGACAACTGACGACAGAAATGACTCGATGTACGATGTGAGTCTAAATGTAGTTTTCATGCAGATTCGTTCATACGACACAAAGACACAATTTTGTTTTACGGATCATTTCGGCTTAGAGGACTGGGTGAGTCATCTAAAATATCAAATATATTATATCATTTTTATAAACAACTGGTAGCAATATGAGTTGTAGATAATTGATCAGTTACCACTTTTTAACTAACTCTTTTGACCTGTTAATTCTTTACAGCTCAATTCAACAGTGAAAAAGGCCAATAATATCACTTTAAGACCCGACATTCTAACAGAGAGCAAATACCGATGGATTTAAATAAAATATTTTTAACATATTTAGACGGACATACCGCTCTAGTCATTAGCAAACGCGCCAATAAGTCGATTGTTCTGCCTTTACACAACGAAGTAAATCTTATCAGCATGGCAAAAGTTATAATTACTTCTGCTAATGCTGTCGATTGATTGGGAAAACGTGATTTCAATTTGAAAGCGAGTGACGCGCATTTGTGCTTTCAGACATCTGTGACAATTTCCGTTGTAAGAGCATAAAAGAGAAGTCCAGTTGGCTGATGGTTCAAATGATATGTAAGGTGACGTAAATGTTCGCAGTAACATTCATATCGTGTTCAAAAACATCAAATGATTCAACACTACCAATGACACAATTGATGAACAACAAGGGAAAATGCGTGAACGAAAACGGGTCCAAGTATAAATTGATTTTGATATCGGGAAGAAAATCTGTTGTCGTATTAAATGCAACTTATTTAAACTGCTATAAATACGCACAGGCAAATCAGGGACGACACTTTCTGCTTTAATGGAAGTCTCTTTAGCGAACTTTCAGTCTAGACGGTAAGTGTTATCCCCGATAAGCCTGTGCGGACGACACAGTCTAATCTGGGACGAAACTGTATATACATTAATGAAGCTTAAAACCAACGATCGTTTGCTTCTATGGATAAGCCTTTCTTCGCAAATAACACGTACGCATTTAAAAAAAAAATCCTTTTAGGCAGAAGCCCTCCATGCAGGGATCAGGTCAATAACTGATGTGGAAGATGAAAATGGGTGACCTTCTTACTTGTTTGATAATATGTCATAATTACGTCTTGCAACGCAAACAGGAAATGTTTTAATGTTTTTGCGATTTAGAAATAGGTTTATGTTTTCACACAAATCAGTTTGTTTAAGATTGTATACTTGCGTATTTATTTAAGCTCTGGAATTACTCAACAAACTTCTTGGACAAGCGGATAACTAGAATGCTCTTTTTGTGATGTAATACTCATTTTATAAGATTCAATAGAAGCATTTGAAACATTTTATTAAAGAGTTTAATTATTCCTTTATAACACATTAACACATGTATAAAGCGTTAACAGGGCCAAAAATAACAGTCCTTATCCTCGTTGAAATTTTGTTGCTGTTTATGTTTAATATCTCAATATAAAACTTCTACGAAGCTTTAACGCGTACGTTACATTCGTATTTGTACACTATAGGACAATATATTCCAGATAAAGCACATTATAGGGTAATATTTTCCAGATAAGGCACAATATAGGAAAATATATTCCACATAAGGCACAGTAAAGGACGATATATTCCGGATAAGGCACAGTATAGGACAATATAGTCCAGATAAGGCACAGTATATGACACTATATTCCGGATAAGGCACAGTATCGGACAATATATTCCAGATAGTGTATAATATAAGACAATATATTCCAGATAAGCCACAGTATAGGACAATATATTCCATATAAGGCACAGTATAGGACAATATATTCCGGATAAGGCACAGTATAGGGCAATATACTCCAAATAAGGCACAGTATAGGAAAATATATTCCAGATAAGGTACAGTATAAAACAATATATTCCAGATAAGGTACAGTATAGGACAATATTTTTCAGATAAGGTACAATGCAATATAATCCGCATCAAACACAGTATAGGCCAATATATTTCAGATAAAGTACTGCATAGGACACTATATTCCAGTTGTTTGGAGACTCTCAAGCGTAAGTGCACACTTATCTGCAGAAATGTTTTATTGCCGATTTCCGTAGTGAAACATCTAAATTTAAAATATGGTTTTTAAAAATTAATCATAGATTGTTTGTGCATAATCGATTCGGCTTAATATACATGTATTCGTGCCCGTATCCGTTAGCCATCCATCCAATCGGATCGTCGGCGGACATATACGGGTGGTAAGACATGTACACAGCACATGCATGTGACCGTATTCAGTATATGTTGTCCGTGTTAGCATATATAAAAATGTTTGTCAATATTGTTTTTATATGACGTATTTATCCGAATTTATTTTTGGATACTAAGTATATTATTACAGTGGAACCACTGTAAACCGGAAAACCCCGTGACCGCCAGGAAATTCCGGTTTAGGGAGGATTCCGGTTCAGATGGGAAATTGACTATTTTACTTTCTGAAGGTCAATTACATAGCCTAATGAAGAAATACACACATTTAGCAAACCTCAGTGTCTTTTTTTTTTCTTCTTCTTCTTCGTCTTCTTCTTCTTCTTCTTCTTCTTCTTCTGATAAAGAACTCCTTCAAAATAGAAGATTTTGTGCCGGTTAATGGGTGAGAACTGTACAAAAGGTGCTCACAATTTTCTTTATGATCGGACCAGAGATTGGCAAAGACTTAGCCCTTACAAAACAGAACCAGTACCATACAAGTTTGTTGATCTTTTCAAATATAATCTCATTGTTAAACCGACTTTTGTTGGGTGAAGAGTAGTTTTCCCAATAAGATTTGTACACATACTTTTTTCGAACGATATCCCCGATCGTCGACTTTACTTCCCATTATTTCTCTGACAGCATCTTGAGTGTAGGTATAGGCGACATCTCGGAAAGTTTGATTTTGTCTTCGAGAGACAATTCCACACGCCTTCACTTAGAAGGAGGTAAGGACATTTTAAGTCTTAGTTAACTTAATTTCCAATTTGAAAATTTAAATGAATATCTAAATGCAACTTCTTCAAGAACTCTGCAAATGACCATTTTATATGACTTTAAATAAGCAATTGTAATAAACAATTCAAACTAAAATAGCATTAGGATTATTTAACTTTAGCACGGCTGAAACAGTTCAAAGAACAATAATAATAAGAAAATAAGAATATAAACTACATTTTAGGTGCGTCCCGAAAACGCGTCATTGACGTTGCATATTATGTTGTTACCTTTCGGCATACTAGCTAAATGCAACCTTACGAGGTACTAGCTGGTTTCAATCTTTAGGCGTACAAGCTAGTTGTGACCTTTAAACTTACTAGCTGATTGTAACCTTTAGGCGTACAAGCTAGTTGGTACCTTTCTGCGCACTAGCTAGATGTTACCATGTGGCGTACAAGCTAGTTGTTACCTTTCGGCATACTAGCTAGTTTTAACCTTTCGGTGCACAAACTAGTTGCAAACTTTCTGCGCACAAGCTAGTTGTAACCTATCGGCGTTCTAGCTAGTTTTAACCTTTCTGCGTACAAACTAGTTCTTATGTTTTGGCGCACTAGCTTGTTGTTTCTTTTCGGTGTAATAGCTAGTTGTAACCGTTCGGCGTACAAGCTAGTTGTGACCTTTTGGCGTACTAGCTAGTTGTAACATCTCGGCGTACTAGCTAGTTGAAACCTTTCGGCGTACTAGAAAGTTGTAAACGTTTTGCGTATTAGCTAGTAGTAACCTTTCGGTGAACTAGCTAGTTGTAACCTTTCGGCGTACAATCTAGTTGTTACCTTTTGGCGCACTAGCACAGCTGTAACCTTTTGGCGTGCAAGCTAGTTTTAACCTATCGGTGAAAAAGCATGTAACAAGCTTCCTTCGCACTAGCTAGTTGTAACCTTTAGGCGTACAAGCTAGTTTTTACCTTCCGGCGCTTTAGCTAGTTTTTACCTTTCTGTGGATAAGCTAGTTGTAACCTTTCGGCGTACAAGCTAGTTGTTATCTTTCGTCGTAGAAGCTAGTTGTTACATTTCGGCGTACAAGCATGCTGTTATCCTTCGTCGTGGAAGCTAGTTGTTAACTTTCGGCGTACATGCTTGTTGTTACCTTTCGGCGTACACGCTTGTTGTTACCTTTCGTCATGGAAGCTAGTTGTTACCTTTCGGCGTACAAGCTTGTTGTTACCTTTCGGCGTACATGCTAGTTTTTACCTTTCGGCATGCAAGCTAGTTGTTACCTTTTGTCGTGGAAGCTAGTTGTTACCTTTGGGGTACAGGCAAGTTGTAACCGTTTGGCGTACAAGCTAGTTGTAACCTTTCGGTACACCAGCTAGTTGTTACCTTTCGGTGTACTAACTAGTTGTAAACTTTCGGTGTGCTAGCAAGTTGTAACCTTTCAGTGTACAATCAGTTGTTACCTGTCGGTGTACTAGCTTGTTGATACCTTTCATCGTACTTGCTTATTGTATTCGGCGTACTATGTAGTCCAACTGAAGACCGTTACGGCTAATATCGAAAGACCCCTTACCCACATGCGTTAAGCAAAGCTTTTCCAGAACGAGGCTCAATTAACAATGTTATTGCAAGTGTAATATAGTGTCTTTCTAGTTGGGTTCAATGTCGAATTTCATTATGGTCAGTATATAAAACTTAAAGCAACTGTTTCTTTCAATTATATATTCAATTTCATAATAGTGTTCAACAGAAAATGTTCATGATGTAATACTGAAGGATTACAATATTCCCTGTAGGTTGGCTCAATACTTTTAAAGCCCTGAAATCAATCAATAACATAACATTAATATCATATAGGAAACATATAGAATAACCTGAAAGTAAATCATGTTTACACATAAACTTATTAACAGGATGTGTTCTAGTAGACCGAATAACATTAACACTTCAACATGTATAAATATTCTCTATGCAATCCATATGATAAAACAATGCTTAGAAAACAGTTAACATCACATATATAAATTACATACAAAAGTTATGTTTTCTTCTCTTTCACACACATACACACACATACAATACATACCAACATATCAAATGTGGTTGGGGCTTTTACACCTGTCTGTCCGCCTCTCTCTTGTCTCACTGACTCGTGATGGTTAAAACTGCAACATTAGATTTATGGTGCACAACAGAGAGAGAGCGTGATTACTGCATATAGGACTTAAACAATGGAAAAGCACAGTACTCTCCCAAA
This sequence comes from Dreissena polymorpha, assembly GCF_020536995.1. NCBI lineage: Eukaryota > Metazoa > Mollusca > Bivalvia > Myida > Dreissenidae > Dreissena > Dreissena polymorpha. The sequence goes on along the minus strand of NC_068355.1, from coordinate 3,712,905 downwards.
TACAGGTTTATACACAAAACCTCAATACAAAGTATTTACAAACAGAGCATTACCCATTTGCAATCAATTCAAAAGTATATAATAAATACAAAAATGTACAAAAATGTATTGCATGTTTAATACAACTTTGTACTAACCTCGTAAAAAGTAATACTAATGAAGGTATATAAAAATCTGCAGCTCAATAAAAAAACTGACTGCTGACACTTTGACTGTCCAGAACACAATGCAAAAGAGAGGGTAAATTAATCTGGCTGAACAGGTTTTAAAATCACCCGACAGTTGTAATTGGTCACAGTGGTCACCTGACTAATTTGATTTAAAGTCAGTCAACTATGACATTTGGTCACAGTGGTCAAAGGTAGATAATCTACTACTCTGATAGGATTATTGGAAATTCTACCTGGTTGCACAAGGTTTGTCTGATTACTTGAAATTACTTGATTATGTACGAAAGATAACACGTGATTATTGTCCATCTTAACAAACGCTTAACATTAGACGTTTATTAACTGTTACTTAAGCGAAATTAAGTAATTAAAGTAATCGTAAGCTGTTTAAGTGCTTTCTGTCCTTGATGATTCAGATACATTCACAGTATAGTTGTCAATATATATTATGGATTATTTTTGCTTTTTTAATTGACCTTTTTTGGCTTAATAATTGTGTATTCATGCCATTATACGCTAGCCATTCGTCTAATCGAATCAATGGCAGTAACATGCGGGTAGTATGACATTTACAAAGTATATGCGTGTGGACGTTTTCATCATCATCATCATCATCCTCATCATCATCATCATCATCATCATCATCATCATCATCATCATCATCATCATCATCATCATCATCATCATCATCATCATCATCATCAATCATCATCATCATCATCAATCATCATCATCAACGTCATCATCATCAGCAGTAGTAGCATTTTCTTCTTCTTCATATTCATCGTTAGAAATTAGTGAACGTGTTACTTTAAAAAAATATAAACAATGAAGTCTTTCACGATCGTCCAACTTATGGCGAACATTTCATAAGCGATAATCATGTAACATGTACTAGCTAGTTGAAACCTTCCGGCGAAAATTAAAAAAAATATCGATAGAAAAAGTTGTATCATCGAAATTAAATTCTATTCTTTGATTTTGTATACATCTTCATTGAATTCTTTTGATCGTTGAAAACCCATTAAACTGCCGGAAATTTTAAGCAGGAGTGGTGTTTAAAACTTCTGTCATGATGTGAAGATTTACTAGTACTTGTTGGTGAAACGACAGCGTATGGACTTAATGCGACTTTTACACATGACCAAAGAAGCGTGTTCCATTTGGATAGAAAGATGCTTCATAAAAAATGACAGAAGATTTAAAGTTTAATTCTGATATATGCGTTCTTGGTCGCTCATAACTACATAATGGTTCATATGAATTCCAATCATGTTATGTTGTTTTCGAGAATATTGACTTCTTATCCGAAATACATATGTTCAACAACATTATGTTCCGTTGTAATTGCTGACATGGTTCAACTTGTCATATGGTTCAACAGGTAATTAAGGTCACTTAAAGAAAATGAATCAATAAATCAAAATAAATAAATATATCTTTGCTGCATCATTGCCATTGTGAACAGACACTTTGAAAGAGTCAACCATATCAATTGCACGATAAATGAATACAAATGGAAAGTGCCTAAACAAAAACGGCTGGAAGTATAAGTGGTTTAAAATATCATAAAGAAAAAAATCCGTTTTCCCCCTATGTACGCCTTATTTAACATGTTATTATACTGAGGCATCTTTATTTCAATAGCGATTGGTAAGATGATTTAATATAACTTCATTAACCCGCAGCATATTTGTAACTGGGGAACGGGTTATTTTCACGAATTGTTATCTAAAAGCTCCGATCGTTGACCCCGTTGGATTGGCTTTTCCCCGACAATAAGAAGTGCGAATTCCTTAAAACGCAGTTCTCTTAAGACAAAAGTCCTAACATCTGCAAAAAGGCCAATACCTTATGGATCAAATGAAAATAGATGATCTATATATATATTTATAAAGCCGTATTCTTGAAAAACTTGGCATAATGGATGTACGTAAAATGTCGTTCCAGCTTGTTGTAACCTTTCGGTATACTAGCTAGTTGTAACCTTTCGGCGTACTAGCTTGTTGTTACATTTCGGTGTACTAGCTTGTTGTTACGTTTCGGTGCACTAGCTTGTTGTTACCTTTTGGCGTACAAGCTAGTTGTAATCTTTTGGCGTACAAGCCAGTTGTTACCTTTCGGTGTACTAGCTAGTTGTAACCTATCGGCGTACAAGCTAGTTTTAACCTTTCGGCGTACTAGCTAGTTGTTACTTTTCGGTGTACTAGCTACTTGTTACCTTTCGGCGTACTAGCTAGCTGTTGCCTATCACAGTACTAGTTAGATCTAACTTTTGCATATACGTTAGATTTTACCTCTTTGCATACAAGTTAGATCTTACCGTTTCGAGTACCAGGTAGATCTTACCTTTATGCGCACTATGTTCGTACTTATTTCGATCTTACCTTATGCTTTAGATCTAGATCTACCTTTATGCGATAGATCATACCTTTTTGCGTACTTGTCAGATCTTAACTGTTTGCGTACTAATTAGATTTGGCATTTTTGCGTACTAGATAGATCTTAACATATTGCGGAATAGTCAGATGCTACCTTTTTGCGTACTTGGTAGATCTTACTTTTTTGTGCACTAGTCAGATCTTAACTGTTTGCGTATTAGTCAGATCTTAAACATTTCTTTGACACTTTGAATCACAAAGCAGAAAGTGTTTAATCGTAGGACATACACGATACAAGATTGGAATGTGAACAAAAAGATGTTACTATATCGGATGCGTTCATAGGTCATTATATCAGAAAGCAGCTCACTACCCCATTTGTTAACCAAGATTCGTTTCATTCATCTGGTTAGAGTTATTTGAATAATTACTGCAAAAGTCAACTTTGTCAATAACATTTTTATTACAATTCTTAAATGTGTTACATAACGTTAACACAATTTGATATTCTATTGTTGAACCATACAATACATCAAAGGAACAATGCAAAAAGATAAATGGAATTTATTTGCCAAATGGCGGAATATAATTTACACCAGACTAGCACTAGAGTAAATAACACCTCAGCTATAGACTAGCACTACAACTGAGGCATGTCGCGGAGGCGACCGGAAGTACTGCCCTTAAGGTAACCCCCAACCCAGTTGCAATTATTTCCGTTTGTAGACACTTATATTAATACCATAAATTGGTTTATGGAAAAACATTTGAACGAACAAATGAGGTTAAATAAAGAATTTACAAAACGGCATCGATTACAAGAAAGAAAATAGATTCAGCAATGAACCGAGAATGGACTTCTGAACGAGATATACCAATGAGAAAACAGAACAATACAGAACGAGATATACCAATGACTGATGAGAACAGAGGTGTATTCTGATTGCGAATCATCACAGGCTATCATGAACTCAAAAGGCGATACACGTAAGCTACTGATATCTTATATCTAATTCAGCAGGGGATGGGTATTACTAAATTACGGACAGTTTGGAGGAAGTCGTCGCTAAAATACGGACTTTACGGAAGAGGTGATCGCTTAATTATTTACAGTATGGGGAAAATCGTCGCTAAATAACGGAAAATATGGAAGATGGAGGAAGTCATCGCTATATTGTGGACCTCTTAGAGATCGAAAGTCTGGAGAAAGAATCGTTTAAGGTGTTTATTGAGCGAAACAGAAGAAAAGGGAATCAATAACAAACTGCTATGGGCATTGAGCTCTTTTTCAACAAGTAGTTATTATACTTGGCTATTGTTGTCAAAGCTTGAATTTAATACTGATACTTCAATGTTCTGCATAGGTAATACGAAATGTTCCGAAAGATTGTATTGTCCATAAATTAAGAAACAAAAACATGTAATGAACATTTTTTTAATCATTGGACGCCTGTTTTTACATTAACTTCCAAACACCTGACATGACTTTAACCAGTTTGAATCCTTAGCTATCTGGACGACTCTCCTGCGTTTATATCATAAATTACAAGACCAAAACTAGTGGCAAATGTCAGGAAGCATACACTTATACGCACCACTTGCTGGTAAATTTAAATAACTTTCCCCGCAAACGTCCACGTAAGCCTAATTAATTCGAGCGCGCATCCGTGATGCATCGGATGAGTGTTTTATATTATGGCTACAAACGAACAACGTTCAAATGTGATTTGCAATTCGTTCCATATCGTAAGTAAACATTTACTTCTAGTCTGTCTGCGTATTTATCTACCTAAATCAGGAACATATTAACCCATTTATGCCTAGCGTCTAGAAAAAGGACTTGGCAAACAGCGTAGACACAGATATGCGGCGTCTCATCAGGGTCTACGCTGTTTGCTTAAACGGATTTTTGTAAGAAATATTCTAAACATAGAAATAAATATGCTATACATCTCTAATTTTGGAAATAAATTAATCCAATTTAAAAGGATGGGAGAGTCCACTAGGCATACATGGGTTAAAGTAGAGCATGGGCGTGCTTTTATTTATTGATACAAACAGTTGTTTTCTAAGCTTGTATAACTCTAAGTCTTTGCTATTGTTGCTATTTTAACATAATTATAAATACGAAATTAGAAATACTCTTGGTCGTTGGCTAGCCCTGCAGCTCCGGATAATGCGCGGAAGAAGTTAAATAACGCATGTCATGATGTGAAGATTTACTTGGTTCGGCAACACCATGGCATACAGCATGTAATGCAATTACCCTAATGGAGAGACGAAATTATCTAAATACCAAATGTAAATTAATAAAGTGATCATATTTTGAACCTATGTAGTTTGCACTATGTCGTGCATAACCATGTTATGCATCCTATGGACTTCCATTTAAGGTAACTACTTACTATATAGTAATGCACGTCAGAATTTGCTAACTTGTAAAAAGAAAACAAAACAATATGCACATCTAGTTTGAAATAAAAACGATATCATATATAAACCTCTTATTATTGTAACTTATCTTACACGAGTTATTTTACGGGATCTAGGTTTGTGTTAAGACAAGTAAATCGGATACGTATAGTATTGCTTTTCTTATAATATATAACATTTTTTTACGAACACGTTTTATAGTCATATTGCTGTTAGGATTTTAAACCATATAAATACCATTAAACTTCTGTATTTGAGACTCGCTCTGGGTAAACATGGTGCAATACATGAATTCCGCACAGGCTTATCAGGGACTATACTTTACGTCTAGAATGGATTGGCGATACGAAAAGACGTCCTTTTCACTAAAACTTCCATAAAAACGGAAAGTGCCTGGGACGACACCTTAAGCACATATAGGCTCATATTGTTTCTTTTAAATGCATTGATAAATCATATGCTTAAATGTGCAAGGTAGTCAAATAAATGTTTTATTACTATAATTAGATTCTGAATATAATTTCACCATTGGGTTTGTTATGACGGCATTTACGCACTTGCATTAAACCCCTTTTTTTCAGAGCACGGCTCATTTTTTAAAATATTTTATTAATTTCCATTTTAACGCAGTTGTTAAGCTAATAGTTTGTCATGACAATAACATTAAAATGGGGTTATACCATTTGACTTGTTGTTCTAGTTTTATGGCATTCGCAGTTAAAGTGATATTATGGGCATCTAACAGTATATGCTATGTTTATAGGTGTCAATCGCAACCTTGTTTATTTTTGGTGTTTTCACTTCATATACACGTATATTTGTTAATGCAGCATCAACATACTAAAACAATATCCCGGAAATAAAAAAAATAAAGCATTTGAATATCAACCGTACTTTCGTTTTGACAACTGACGACAGAAATGACTCGATGTACGATGTGAGTCTAAATGTAGTTTTCATGCAGATTCGTTCATACGACACAAAGACACAATTTTGTTTTACGGATCATTTCGGCTTAGAGGACTGGGTGAGTCATCTAAAATATCAAATATAATATATTGTTTTTATAAACAACTGGTAGCAATATGAGTTGTAGATAATTGGTCAGTTACCACATTTTAACTAACTCTTTTGACCTGTTAATTCTTTACAGCTCAATTCAACAGTGAAAAATGCCCATTATATCACTTTAAGACCCGACATTCTAACAGAGAGCAAATGCCGATGGATTTAAATAAAATATTAAGATATTTAGACGGACATACCGCTCAATTCATCAGCAAACGCGCCAATAAGTCGATTGTTCTGCCTTTACACAACGAAGTAAATCTTATCAACATGGCAAAAGTTATAATTACTTCTGCTAATGCTGTCGATTGATTTGGAAAACGTTATTTCAATTTGAAAGCGAGTGACGCGCATTTTTGCTTTCAGACATCTGTGACAATTTCCGTTGTAAGAGCATAAAAGAGAAGTCCAGTTGGCTGATGGTTCAAATGATATGTAAGGTGACGTAAATGTTCGCAGTAACATTCATATCGTGTTCAAATACATAAAATGATTCAACACTACCAATGACACAATTTATGAACAACAAGGAAAAATGCGTGAACGAAAACGGGTCCAAGTATACATTGACTTTTATATCGGAAAGAAAATCTTTTGTCGTATTATATGCAACTTATTTAAACTGCTATAAATCCGCACATGCAAATCAGGGACGACACTTTCTGCTTTAATGGAAGTCTCGTTAGCGAACATTCAGTCTAGACGTTAAGTGTCATCCCCGATAAGCCTGTGCGGACGACACAGTCTAATCTGGGACGAAACTGTATATACATCAATGAAGTTTAAAACCACCGATCGTTTGCTTCTATGGATAAGCCTTTCTTCGCAAATAACACTTACGCATTCTTTAAAAAAAAACTCAACTCCTTTTAGGCAGAAGCCCTCCAAGCAGGAATCAGGTCAATAACTGATGTGGAAGATGAAAATGGGTGACCTTCTTACTTGTTTGATAATATGTCATAATTACGCATTGCAACGCAAACAGGAAATGTTTTAATGTTTTTGCGATTTAGAAATAGGTTTATGATTTCACACAAATCAGTTTGTTTAAGATTGTATACTAGCGTATTTATTTAAGCTCTGGAATTACTCAACAAACTTCTTGAACAATCGGATAACTAGAATGCTCTTTTTGTGAAGTAATACTCATTTTATAAGATTCAATAGAAGCATTTGAAACATTTTATTTAAGAATTTAATTATTCCTTTAAAACACATTAACACCTGTATAAATCGTTAACATGGCCAAAAATAACAGTCCTTATCCTCGTTGAAAGTTTGTTGCTGTTTATGTTTAATATCTCAATTTAAAACTTCTACGAAGCTTTTACGCGTACGTTACATTCGTATTTGACGTCATTTTTGTGGCATGTGACTGTTTAATTTTGATAAATATATTCATTACCAGATACCATAGTATTAAAAATAAAAAAACAATAAATATTGATATGTTAGATATTAGGTAATTTGGTACTGTGTACACGTATCAGCCATATCCCCCGTTTGAACGTATATTGAGCAATATCCCCCATTTGGACGTATATTGAGCAATATCCCCCGTTTGGACGTATATTGCTTAACTGACAATGATCTAACACGTTTATTTGTACCAGCTAGTACGAAATCATTAATCGTGTCGTATGTTTGAATGCTTGGATGTGTTTTAAGTTCTTTTAACATACACTATATAATATCTGCACACTATTTATTAGTACCTAACGTGCTTCTTGAACCAATACGATCGTCTGAAAGCTGCAATGACTTCCACTGTTTGACAGCAAACAAAACTACGGTCAAAAACGCCGGCAAAATGAACTAACGTTTCCCACAAACTTCCGCTTTAGCGTAATTAATAAGAGTGCGCATCCGTTCTCTACTTCGCGAGGATACTTTATTTTGACAGGGAACGAACATCGTTAAATTCGTTTTATTCTCCTTTACATCTATTCACTTTATAGTGCGCAAACTTCTTTGAATATTTTTAATAAAAGCCATTTATTCGTCAAGAAAGTAACGAACGTGAGTACCATACGTTCTTTTACGAAAATGTGTTGTATTTTTATTCTTGCTAGGTGTACCGTATTGGTTTGAATTCTTTTTATCTTAGAAAACCCATTCATTTGCCGGACATTTGATTCATGCGTAGTATTTATAGCTTCTGTCATGCTGTGAAGATTTATTTGCTTGTGTAACGCAGCATATCAACTTGTTGTGCTTTTATTAAGGGTCTGCGTAGTATGTTTCATTTAACATGACAAATGCTACATGTTAATTGAGCGAAGATTTATATGTTAATTCTTATAATCTCGTCCTATGTCTTCCTTTGCCGTGTTATGTGTAATATGAATTCAAATTGTGTATTTGTTAACATTGTTTTTGATATACGTGACCTGTTATCCAAAATATTAAAACACTATACGTGTAGTGTTTACTAGCATACGTTATCGTAGTTGTTACAACTAGCTAGTACGCCAAAAGTTTACAACTTGCTAGCACGCCTAAAGGTTATCGAGTCCCTACTTTATATTTGAGAAAAAGTGTTTAAACGGTATATAAGGAATATTACATGAAGGAGAGTATAGGAATATACATTCAGAAAAGTACATTAGAGAAACACTTATATTCCGGATAATGTACACAATAGGACAATATATTCCAGATACAGCACATTATAGGGTAATATTTTCCAGGTAAGGCACAATATAGGACAATATATTCCACATAAGGCACAGTAAAGGACAATATATTCCGGATAAGGCACAGTACAGGACAATATAGTCCATATAAGGCACAGTATAGGACAATATATTCCAGATAAGGCACATTATAGGACAATTTATTCCAGATAAGGCACTGTAAAAGACATAATAGTCCAGATAAGGCACAGTATATGACACTATATTCCGGATAAGGCACAGTATGGGACAATTTATTCAAGCTAGTGTATAATATAAGACAATATATTGCAGATAAGCCACAGTATAGGGCAATATACTCCAAATAAGGCACAGTATAAGAAAATATACTCCAGATAAGGTACAGTAAAGAACAATATATTCCAGATAAGGTACAGTATAGGACAATATATTCTGGATAAGGCACAGTATAGGGCAATATACTCCAAATAATGCACAGTATAGGACAATATATTCCAGATAATGCTCAGTATAGGACAATATAATCCAGATAGTGTATAATATAAGACAATATATTCCAGATAAGCCACAGTATAGTACAATATATTCCATATAAGGCACAGTATAGGACAGTATATTCCGGATAAGGCACAATATAGGGCAATATACTCCAAATAAGGCACAGTATAAGAAATGTATTCCAGATAAGGTAAATAGAGGACAATATAGTCCACGTAAGGCACAGTAAAGGACAATATATTCCGGATAAGGCGCAGTACAGGACAATATATTCCAGATAAGGCACAGTATAGGACAATATATTCCAGATAAGGCACATTATAGGAAAATTTATTCCAGATAAGACACTGAACAGGACAATATAGTCCAGATAAGGCACAGTATATGACACTATATTCCGGATAAGGCACAGTATAGGACAAAATATTCCCGATAGTGTATAATATAAGACAATATATTCCAGATAAGCCACAGTATAGGACAATATATTCCATATAAGGCACAGTACAGGACAATATAGTTCAGATAAGGCACAGTATAGGGCAATATATTTCATATAAGGCACAGTATAGGACAATATATTCCAGATAAGGCACAGTATAGGACAATATATTCCAGATAAGGCACAGTATAGGGCAATATATTCCGGATAAGGCACAGTATAGGGCAAAATACTCCAAATAAGGCACAGTATAAGAAAATATATTCCAGATAAGGTACAGTATAGAACAATATATTCCAGATAAGGTACAGTATAGGATAATATTTTTCAGATAAGTTACAGTACAGGACAATATAATCCGCATAAGACACAGTATAGGCCCATATATTTCAGATAAACTACTGCATCGAACACTCTTTTCCAGTTGTTTGGAGACTCTCAAGCGTAAGTGCACACTTATCTGCAGAATTTGCCGATTTCCGTAGTGAAACATCTAAATTGAAAATATGGTTTTTTAAATTAATCATAGATTGTTTGTGCGTAATCGATTCGGCTTAATATTCATGTATTCGTGCCCGTTTCCGTTAGCCATACGTCCAATCGGATCGTCGGCGGACACATACGGGTGGTAAGACATGTACACAGCACATGCATGTGACCGTATTCAGTATATGTTGTCCGTGCTAGCATATATAAAAAATGTTTGTCAATATTGTTTTTTGTATGACGTTTTTAACCGAATTTATTTTGGGATACTCTTTATATTATTACAGTGGAACCCCTGTAAACCGGAAAACCCCGGGATCGCCAGGAAATTCCGGTTTAGGGAGGATTCCGGTTCAGATGGGAAATTGACTATTTTACTTTCTGAAGGTCAATTACATAGCCTAATGAAGAAAAACACACATTGAGCAAACCTCAGTGCTTTTTCTTCTTCTTCTTCGTCTTCTTCTTCTTCTTCTTCTGATAAAGAACTCCTTCAAAATAGAAGATTTTGTGCCGGTTAATGGGTGAGAACTGTACAAAAGGTGCTCACAATTTTCTTTATGATCGGACCAGAGATTGGCAAAGACTTAGCCCTTACAAAACAGAACCAGTACCATACAAGTTTGTTGATCTTTTCAAATATAATCTCATTGTTTAACCGACTTTTGTTGGGTGAAGAGTAGTTTTCCCAATAAGATTTGTACACATGCTTTTTTCGCACGATATCCCCGATCGTCGACTTTCCTTCCCATTATTTCTCTGACAGCATCTTGAGTGTAGGTATAGGCAACATCTCGGACAGTTTGATTTTGTCTTCGAGAGACAATTCCACACACATTCACTAAGAAGGAGGTTAGGACATTTAAGTCTTAGTTAACTTAATTGCCAATTTGAAAATTTAAATGAATATCTAAATGCAACTGCTTCAAGTACTCTGCAAATGACCATTTTATATGACGCTAAATTAGCAATTGTAATAAACAATTCAAACTTAAATAGCATTAGGATTATTTAACCTCAGCACGGCTGAAACAGTTCAAAGAACAATAATAATACGAAAATAAGAATATAAACTACATTTTAGGTGCGTCCCGAAAACGCGTCGTTGACGTTCCATATTATGTTGTTACCTTTCGGCATACTTACTAATTGCAACCTTACGATGTACTAGCTGGTTTCAATCTTTAGGCGTACAAGCTAGTTGTTACCTTTAAACTTACTAGCTGATTGTAACCTTTAGGCGTACAAGCTAGTTGGTACCTTTCTGCGCACTAGATAGACGTGACCTTGTGGCGTACAGGCTAGTTGTTACCTTTCGGCATACTAGCTAGTTTTAACCTTTCGGTGCACAAACTAGTTGCAAACTTTCTGCGCACAAGCTAGTTGTAACCTTTCGGCGTTCTAGCTAGTTGTAGCCTTTCGGCGTACTTACTAGTTCTAATCTTTTGGCGCACTAGCTTGTTGTTTCTTTTCGGTGTAATAGCTAGTTGTAACCGTTCGGCGTACAAGCTAGTTGTAACCTTTTGGCGTACTAGCTAGTTGTAACCTTTCGGCGTACTAGCTAATTGAAACCTTTCGGCGTACTAGCAGGTTGTAAACTTTTTGCGTACTAGCTAGTTGTAACCTTTCGGTGTGCTAGCTAGTTGTAACCTTTCGGCGTACAATCTAGTTGTTACCTTTTGGCGCACTAGCTAGTTGTAACCTTTTGGCGTGCAAGCTAGTTTTAACCAATCGGTGAAAAAGCATGTAACAAGCTTTCTTCGCACTAGCTAGTTGTAACCTTTAGGCGTACAAGCTAGTTTTTACCTTCCGGCGCTTTAGCTAGTTTTTACCTTTCTGTGCACTAGCTAGTTGTAACCTTAGGCGTACAAGCTAGTTGTTATCTTTCGTCGTAGAAGCTAGTTGTTACATTTCGGCGTACAATCATGCTGTTTCCCTTCGTCGTGGTAGCTAGTTGTTACCTTTCGGCGTACAAGCTTGTTGTTACCTATCGGCGTACAAGCTTGTTGTTGCCTTTGGTCATGGAAGCTAGTTGTTACCTTTCGGCGTACAAGCTTGTTGTTACCTTTCGGCGTACATGCTAGTCTTTACCTTTCGGCATGCAAGCTAGTTGTTACCTTTCGTCGTGGAAGCTAGTTGTTACCTTTTGGGGTACAGGCAAGTTGTTACCGTTCGTCGTACAAGCTAGTTGTAACCTTTCGGTACACCAGCTAGTTGTTACCTTTCGGTGTACTAGCTAGTTGTAAACTTTCGGTGTGCTAGCAAGTTGTAACCTTTCGGTGTACAATCAGTTGTTACCTGTCGGTGTTCTAGCTTGTTGATACCTTTCGTCGTACTTGCTTATTGTATTCGGCGTACTATGTAGTCCGACTGAAGACCGTTACGGCTAATATCGAAAGACCCCTTACCCACATGCGTTAAGCACAGCTTTTCCAGAACGAGGCTCAATTAACAACGTTATTGCAAGGTTTGTCTGTTTACTTGAAATTACTTGATTATGTACGTAAGATAACAAGTGATTATTGTCCATCTTAACAAACGCTTTACATTAGACGTTTATTAACTGTTACTTAAGCGAAATTAAGTAATTAAAGTAATCGTAAGCTGTTTACTTGCTTTCTGTCCCTGATGATTCAGATACATTCACAGTATTGTTGTAAATATATATTATGGATTACTTTTGTTTTTTTAATTGACCTTATTCGGCTTAATAATCGTGTATTCATGCCCTTATACGCTAGCCATCCGTCTAATCGAATCAATGAGAGTCACATGCGGGTAATATGACATTTACAAAGTATATGCGTGTGGACGTATTCATCATCATCACCATCATCATCATCATCATCATCATCATCATCAATCATCATCAACGTCATCATCATCAGCAGCAGCAGCATTGTCTTCTTCTTCATATTCATCGTTAGAAATTAGTGAACGTGTTACTTTAAAAAATATCAACAATGGATTCTCTCACGATCTTCCAACTTATTGCGAACATTTCTTAAGCGACAATCATGTAACACGTACTAGCTAGTTGTAACCTTCCGGCGAAAATTTAAAAAAATATCGATAGAAAAAGTTGTATCATCGAAATTAAATTATATTCTTTGATTTTGTATACATCTTCATTGAATTCTTTTTATCGTTGAAAACCCATTAAACTGCCGGACATTTGAAGCGGGAGTGGTGTTTAAAACTTCTGTCATTGTGTGAAGATTTACTTGTTGGTGAAACGACAGCGTATCGACTTAATGCGACTTTTACACATGACCAAAGAAGCGTGTCCCATTTGGATAGAAAGATGCTTCATAAAAAATGACAGAAGATTTAAAGTTTAATTCTTATATATGCGTTCTTGGTCGCTCATAACAACATAATGGTTCATATGAATTCCAATCATGTTATGTTGTTTTCGATAATATTGACTTCTTATCCGAAATAAATGTATTCAACAACATTATGTTCTGTTGTAATTGCTGACATGGTTCAACTTGTCACATGGTTCAACAGGTAATTAAGGTCACTTAAATAAAAATAAATCAATGAATCAATAAATCAAAATAAATAAATATATTTTTGCTGCATCATTGCCATTGTGAACAGACACTTTGAAAGAGTCAACCATATCAATGGCACGATTAATGAATACAAATGGAAAGTGCCTATACAAAAACGGCTGGAAGTATAAGTGGTTTTAAATATCATAAAGAAAAAATCCGTTTTCCCCCTATGTACGCCTAATTTAACATGTAATTATACTGAAGCATCTTTATTTCAATAGCGATTGGTAAGATGATTTAATATAACTTCATTAACCCGCAGCATATTTGTAACTGGGGAACGGGTTATTTTCACGAATTGTTATCCAAAAGCTCCGATCGTTGACCCCGTTGGATTGGCTTTTCCCCGACAATAAGAAGTGCGCATTCCTTACAACGCAGTTCTCTTACGACAAAAGCCCTAACATCTGCAAAAAGGCCAATACCTTATGGGGCAAATGAAAATAGATGATCTATATATATATTAAGAAGCCGTATTCTTGAAAAACTTGGCATAATGGATGTACGTAAAATGTCGTTCCAGCTTGTTGTAACCTTTCGGTATACTAGCTAGTTGTAACCTTTCGGCGTACTAGCTCGTTGTTACCTTTCGGTGTACTAGCTTGTTGTTACGTTTCGGTGTACTAGCTTGTTGTTACCTTTTGGCGTACAAGCCAGTTGTTACCTTTCGGTGTACTAGCTAGTTGTAACCTATCGGCGTACAAGCTAGTTTTAAACTTTCGGCGCACTAGCTAGTTGTTACTTTTCGGTGTACTAGCTACTTGTTACCTTTCGGCGTACTAGCTTGCTGCTACCTATCACAGTACTAGTTAGATCTAACTTTTTGCATATAAGTTAGATTTAACCTATTTGCATACAAGTTAGATCTAACCGTTTCGCGTACCAGGTAGATCTTACCTTTATGCGCACTATGTGGATTTTACGTTGTTCGTACTAATTTCGATCTTACCTTATGCTTAAGAGTTAGATCTAACCTGTATGCGATAGATCATACCTTTTTGCGTACTTGTCAGATCTTAACTGTTTGCGTACTAATTAGATCTGGCATTTTGGCGTACTAGTTAGGTCTTAACATATTGCGGAATAGTCAGATGCTACCTTTTTGCGTACTTGGTAGATCTTACCTTTTTGTGCACTAGTCAGATCTTAACCGTTTACGTACTAGTCAGATCTTTTGCGTATTAGTTAGATCTTAACTGTTTGCGTATTAGTTATATCTTACCTTTTTGCGTACTAGTTAGATCTTAACCGTTTACGTACTAGTCAGATCTTAACTGTTTGCGTATTAGTCAGATCTTAACTGTTTGCGTATTAGTTAGATCTTAACTGTTTGCGCATTACTTATATCGTACCTTTTTGCGTACTTGTTACATCTTAACTGTTTACGTACTAGTCAGATCTTACCTGTTTGCGTACTAGTTAGATATTACCTGTTTGCTTTCTTGTTAGATCATAACTGTATACGTACTAGTGAGATTTACCTGTTTGCGTACCAGTTAGATCATATCTGTTTGCGTACTAGTTAGATCTTAACCGTTTACGTACTAGTCAGATCTTACCTGTTTGCGTACTAGTTAGATCTTAACTGTTTGTGCACTAGTTAGATCTTACCTTTTTTGCGTATAAGGCAGATCTTAACTGTTTGCGTTAGTTTTAGTTCGCACTGTGAAGATTACCAAAGAATGCAACGACAGCAAATATCAGCTTTATTGGAATGTTTGTCTGATTATTTAAAACCAACAACATTTCTACATATGTTACATAACGAGTGTGATTGTAACTACCAACCCCTTTCTCGAGGCGTTCAAGTGCAATTATGATCATCTGTTGTTAGATGTTATTTATTGTGTTACGATATTTAGCATTTTTACAAACAGACTATGAAGCAAAAACATTAACTGTGTCATTTGTTTCAGTAATTGGATGTGATGTGCATACAATATAACTGTTACACACTATTTATAAGTACATGTACCTAATGAGCTTCTTGAAACATGTTTACAAGTAACATAAATACCCGAAATCAACGAATGGTTCGCAAAATATTTCGTAAAATAAAGTTAACGCATACAAAATCAGCGTTCCTTATAGCAATAGCCAACATTTCGACGCTATATGAGGTATGGTAATATAGATTAACCGAGATACAAAATGCTCTTTTTATTTGTTTGTGGCACAATATATTCCATTATAATTTCCCAAAACTATATCTATTCTTACGACACTTAATACTAACTTGGTACGTGAACATGTGTTGAAAACATTGTCTCGATAAAAAAGGTCATTTTTTTATCTTGTTAAATCTATTTTACCAGACCACATCTATCGAAACTTTGAAAACTTTTTGAAACTTGCTAATTTGATGAAACGCCTATTTATATAATTATATTCAATGGCGTTGTACAAAACATATATATGTACATAAACTTGATAAAACATAAGAGGTATTGATAATATTATGCAGCATTAATTAAAGGATTAATGATCTTAAAATGTGTGATATCAATAATAATGTTGTAAGGAACTTAAGCAATAAAACAATACCGGCTACACTATTAAAACACATTAAAAGTAAAATATTATGTAATAAATTGATATAACTAGAGTTAAAACAATAATTATAATTATAATATGAGCAAATATTCGGCAACATAAAGACACTGTATTTCATTAACTAAAAGGATACGTAAAAGGATATTTCTGCACTATGGCTGTCGGATCCCACAGCTACCGGTCACCTGTCATACTTAAGGACAATTCTTTTGGGTTTTAACCTTATTTGAACTATCGTGACTACAAGTCACAAATAGACTGACCAAGTGTGACTACAAGACACAACTTGAAGGTTAAAATTACAGTGTGACTATAAGACACAGCTAGAAGGCCTAAGCATGACTAAAAGACAGCTGGTTGATGTAACTCAATCATTGAGCAAAGAAGCCCTAATGATTCTTGGTTACCAGTCACTTGTACAATAAATATTTTTTTTTTTATTTATTTTTTTAATCACAGGTATTCAAATTAAAATAGGTTGTAAAAGTCTTTGAAGAGAAATGTTTTCAAATTCCTTTTAAAAATGTTTATTGATGCGGAAGTCCGGATTCTTGATGGAAGGTCATTCCACAGTTTCGGACCAACAACTCCGAAACTCCTGTCCATGAAAGTTTTTCTCTTTGTGCGTTTCACATCATAACATCCGTCATACGAGACAGTAGATCGTAGGTTACGTGCTGGTACTTTTTCTTTTAAAAGTTCTGTAAGGTATCTTTGAAGCGTTACCAACAGAACAATTATACATGAAGTTCAGTAATTTGAATGTTATCCTAGCCTTTACTGGTAGCCAGTGTAGTTCATACAAGGCATCTTTTGAACTGTCATATTTTTGTCGGCCGAGTACCAATTTGGCACACATGTTTTGGATACGTTGCATTTTGTTTATTTCGCATTGAGCTGTTCCATACAAGATGAGATTACAATAATCCAGATGGGATATTACCAAAGACAAAACGAGTATTTCTGTTGCTTCTTTTGTTAAGTATTTCCTTATGTTTTTGATTTTAAGGTAGTTGTACATGGCTGTACGGCACTTAATTTTGATGTGTTCTTTAAAATTTAGTGTTTCGTCTAAATATGCACCCAAATACCGTATGCATTTTTCTGCTTTAACAGTGTCACCAGCAATATCTATTTCTTTAGATTGATATTTATTTAATTGGGGTCTACTACCGAACATGATGAATTCCGTTTTTGATGCAGTTCATTTTCAGTTAATTCTCGTTCATCCAGTTGTTAATAACGAGTGCACAACTTTCAAGTTCTTGAATGGCAGTTCTATCAATAGAAGAAGATGTAGGTTTGAATCGCTGGTTTGCGGTGTGGTCGTCTGCAAAACCGTAGACTGTGATGGAGGGAGGAACGACATCAAACAGTGTTCCAGCGTACGTCAGGTAAAGCCATGAACCAAGACAACTACCCTGGGGGACACTACACTCCAAAGAACGTGCCGCCGATAAAGCTGAATTAACACTTATGCGACAGCTTCTTGGACGAAGATACGAGTCTATCCAGTTTAGTGCCGTGCCACATGCATATTGTTTTTGCAACACGTCTAGTAGAATGTCATGATCGACTGTATCGAAGGCAGCACTCAAATCAATGGCGATAAGTGCTGTAACCTCTTGTTCCTCCATACCTTCGAGTATATCATTGACTAGTCTAAGTAAAGCAGATTCACAAGAATGGAATTGTCTGATTGATTTTTTGGAAGGAGATTGTTTTTATTTACGTGTATATTGAGTCTAAACAGAGCAGCCTTTTCAATCACTTTCGATAGAAATGATAAGTTGCTCACTGGTCTATAGTTGGCATAACTCAGGTCTAGTCCAATTTTCTTAAGAAGTGGTCTTACTATTGCCTGTTTAAATTTTGAAGGAAAAACTCCTTGACTCAGAGAGAGATTAACCAATTTTGTCACGACCGGTAGTAACTCGTTTAAAAATGATTTTAGTGCTCTTGTTGGCAATGCATCTAGTTCGCATGATTTTGTTTGAAGATGATTGATGATCTTTTTCACTTCATCTTGGGTTAGCTCCTCGAACATACCGAAACATGGTACTTCCTTGTGATCGGATGTGAATTTTTCGAAACTTGCAAGGGCATCTCGAATTTTGTAAATTTTATCCAGGAAGTGATCGGCAAAATTTTCAGCTATCGCGGTGTCGCTTTCACCTTCCGGCATAGGGTTATCAGTATTTTTTCCTGTTAATTCTGATACAAACTTGTAGAGTTTTTTAGAATCTCTGTGAAAATCAATTACTTTTTGACTAAGCGATCGTTGCTTCTCTGCATTCAACTCGAAAGTGTATTTATTTCTGGCATTTTTGAAAAGTTCATATTGGTCTGGTTGTTTGTATTTTCTCCACATGCGTTCCAGTTTGCGTGTTTTAAGTTTTAGTTCAAGAATGTTTTCATTAAACCATGGTTTTGGTGCACAACAGATTTTGTTTTTCTCAATGTATGGAGCGTGTTTATCAAGAATTCTACAGATTTCATCTTCAAATTGCTCTACAAAAGTGTCTACGTTGTCTGCTGTAATTGACATTTCATTGAGGTCGTTAGTAAATGCTGAGTGGTCCATGTTTTTAAAATTTCGAAATTTTATTGTTTGACTCTTGATATTTTCTTTTTGTACTTTGGTAACGACTTTAACTACATAATGGTCCGAAAAGAAAGGGCCTGGTTCACACGAATTGATTTCAATACCATTTGTAGCCTCAGAGATTACTAGGTCGAGTGTATTTCCCTATGTGTGTGTGCTGAAATTAACATATTGTTCCAAACCCATTGCTACAAGAGAATTCTTAAATTCAGTCACAACACTGTTAGTTTTGTTGACATGCAAGTTGAAATCTCCAAGAATCATAAGATTTGAATAGTTGGGAACAATGTCCTCCATAAATTCAAAAAATTCTGTTAAAAATTGATGTTCAGTCCCTAATGATTGTGGTCTGTAAACGCCAATTACATTAATTGTTGTTTTTGAGAATCAGTTGCCATATACCATGTTCAAATGTCCGGGTATTACTACTTGACACTTTTCGTACAGTAACCCCAGTCCGACAAGTAACGGATTTTGAGAGCGCCCGCAGATGATCATGTCCGAGAAAATGTGTATTTTCCCTATTATTGCATAAACAAATCACACATACGTTAATAAATTAAAATAACATTGAAAAAATATGTTTTGTTCATTCGACATCGACAAAATAATTCGATTATTTCAATACAGTTCAGTGTTGTGTTTTACATATGCCTCACTCGGTCATCATCCGAAATGACGAGGCTTTACCTTCGGATAGGCAGTTTTCGATTTAAAATGTGTTTAAACAGTGGATTAATGCAAAGTTGAAATGCAGCCGCGCAAAGTAAGAAATGAGGAATTATTTTGGAATTTACAGCAGGAATGTTGAAGGTACATAAATATTTACATTTCCAGCATAGTCTTTTGAATGTGTTGAGTAAATAACCTTAACTTCTACGACGTTCCCAATAAAATAAAGCTCTTGTCAAGAGAGTGCAGATGGTATAATTTGAAAAGTGGATTGAAATAGTCATTATCCCTGCATGCATGAGGAAACTGGTGCTTATTCAGTTCCCCATTTATGCTTGGAAAGTCGTCGAAGGTTGGAGAATGGAAGTAACTGCGCGTGGACCAGATTATGGATATGAAAAACACACAACAGGGCTTGAACGGTACGTGAATCGCCTTGTTAATACACGATTTCTCCCGTTCAAGCCCTCCTTTTGCCAAGTTTCTGCACCCCGCCAGAGGGCATTATAGATAGAGTTTATGCAATAATGTTTGATGAAATATTCTTTGATTGTAAGGGTTAATGGGCATTTAAGGAGAGTGCTAAAGCTGTTTTACTCTTATCAGCACTAACTTAACTAAAAAAAGGACCGTCGCAGCACACACAACAACGCTCCACACGCTGGTAACATGAACAAACATTTCTGACAAACGTATTATCCTTAGCAATCCGTTCTCCGTTTGGCGATGGTGTAATATTACTGCAAGTAGCGAACATCGTTAAAAATAATACTGGTTTACATATATTGCATTATTATGCGCAAAACGCTTTCAAGGTTTATTATGTTTATTATGAAAACTCATTAAATCGCCGGACATTTAAAGCATAAGTGGTTTTGTTATTTTCTGCCATGATGTAACGTTTTACTTGATCGTGTAACGACAGCATCTATACCTATTGTCCTTATACCTATGACCAAAGTAGTGTGTTCTATCTTTCTAGAAAGATGCTGAATGCGTAGATGTATGCTTTCATTCTTATATTTTCGTTCTCTGTCGTTTATAAAAACGTAATGCGTAATTTGAATTCCAATACATGTATGCGAAAAAATAACCCGTTGATCATATTGATTTGTAATTCGATATATAACACCACAGAGCGTGTATTTTTTTATTAGTATATGTAAGCGTAGTATTGTTACACAAACATAAAGCAAAGTGACGGAGTCTAAACTTAGCAGGTGCGCTTGACGTAAATCTTCAACTCGTCTACATGAAAATTGTTTACTTGATTTCTGTTCATAGCGATTCAATAACATTCAAGTCATGGTTTTAAATGTCATGGAATATTTCTGCATAATTAATTGACCGTTTTTGGTTTTATATTAATGTATTCATGCCGTATCCGAAAGCCACACCTTCAATCATATCGTGGGCGGACGAATAAGGGCATCATGGCATTTACAAAGTATGTGCGCTTTGACGTCTTCAGCATCCATGTAACGATATGTATGTAAGATGTATCGTCAATATCGGATTTTTATGGAAAACAAATATCAATGGTTAAGACTCAAAATAAGGTTAAATAAAAATAGCTATTGCCTCGCATCGATAAAAAACGAATACACGATGTGTTTTTTTTATAATTACAAGTTATGTCAAGTTTTCGTTTTAACACTTTATAATGGCGGTTCGGAGATTTGAATTAAAAAAAGTCTTGGAATAAAGACACGCTTACAGTCAGATGGCTTGATGGAAAAAAACAAGAGGAAGCTTTTACAAAGACCGCATTTATGCCAAAAAACGCAATCAACGACGATACTGACAGTGTGCTAGCCATGTGACCGTTCCTTTCTAAAACAAACGCGTGCGATCTTGTTCGTGCAATATGAGTTATACCTATGAGCATATAATATCACATAATTAGAAAAAAAATACTTACCAGATTTATGCAACTATTTAACATTTGTCTTTTCGAATAAAAATTGTAAACACATTTTGCTGTCACTGAATAAAGTCGATGTGTCCTAACATTTGGTAACAAGTTTAGACTTTGTGAAAGGAATTTGCATTGAACTGTTTCGTTTAGAGAATTAGTCACTTTTTTTAAATCGTGTATACTGAGTTGTTTATGCTTATTTGAAGTGGTCTATCTCGAGATACAGTTGAAGTGTATTTGTATGTTCAAATGTAAAATGGTTCGAACACATTATTATGGCCCTGAGGAAACAGCTCGCCGCATCTTGTAATAAATGTTTACGTGTTTAGCTCCTTAAACCGATTTACCACCCACAGTGCTTTGGAACTGACCATTCCACTGCGGTGACCCCAGTATTGTTCATGATGTGCTTTTTATGATCGTGTTATATTGTTTAGTGAATGTGTTCTGTTTCTCAATATTTGAAATTTGCTTCCGTATAAAAAAAAAGGGCCGGATCGTATAATCTGGTTTCACACCTGCTGATGCAGCAGAATTTTGACGGTGCACAGAAACATTAAGTGGTCTTATAATTCAAATATGTAAATGTTAAATTACTACAACCTATTAACGACAGTGCTATATAACGTGGCAGCAAGAAAAGCAATTCTTCCAATGCATGACCGTGTACATAAATCATATAATATTTGATGTAAACCTATGTATTTAATGGTGTATACATGCTATTTGATAATATAACAAGGCGTGTGCAACAAAAATTACACTCGTAGACAATATCTTAATGGTGAATAATTGAAAAAAAACGAACTGTTAAAACATGCGAACATTTTGTTATTTTGGAATCTTTCTCTTTTTCTTCCAACATGACTAAACCGACCATAAATTTACACGTTTTAAATGCTTCACATTATTCGTCCGTGAAAATATCATAACGAAAGGAGTTAATGCTAGGTCATTGGTATTCGGTGTGTTCCCATAAATAGCTTCCAGAATGCTACACAGTTTATCTGTAATATGTTCTTTAGAATTCTGAATACGCTTTACTTCACACATTCATTTGATCGTCATTTCTTTACCCGTTCAATTTCGTTAAGACCGTGCCTAATATTGTTAAAGATCAATAAACACTCAAAATCAACGAATAATTCGTAAAATGAGGTTAATCCATACACCATCAGTGTTCAGTATAGCAATAGTCATTTCAACGCTTGATATGGTTTGGTCAATTAATTTAACGAGTTTCAAAATGCTGGTCTTAATTTTAAGATGGGCAATATATGCCATTGTATTTCCCACAGGGATATCTGGACATTTTAGAGCGAACGCGAGCTTGGCTTCGAGCAGTGTCACTACGAAGTCCTAATGAATGATCAAATGTTATTAATAAGCGGAGCTAAAGACTGGACTTCCTGCTCTTAGCGCTTTAGCATGAAAGTTAAAAAAAGAACATGCAAAACATTAAAGAATATCTGGGGCATATCATTAACGAATGGAACTGCGTCAAGGACAGAATGGGGGTTTCCATGATTGGAATATGCCCGTTCAGCACTTTTTGTTATTGGAAGGTTCTATTTAGCACAATAGTATCAGCAGTGTTTATGGAGCTTTAAGGTCATTAATAAAACAACAGTTTGTACAACGGTCTGTGATTAGTCTTGGCAAGATACTCGGTGATTAAATGATTTTATACATCAAAAAGGTGTCATGTATTTGTTTGTACAACGATGTTTTACGTACACTTAAATTTCATTTGACCGTGTTATATGGGTAGCTTATATTGTGGAAACCATGTTCCTCGTTCGCGAATCGCACTAATTGATTCATTTTATTGTTTGAAATGAAGCTCTTATCTTTAAATATTTATTTCTATAACACAAAATTCACGTATTATTGTTTCATTTTGAATTACACCTTTAAAAAAAAATCAGCAGTGCATAATAGTTGAACATATATAAGTCGGGTAGACAAGACAAATTGCATAGAATAGTGAAGAACATGTATATACCTGTTCAGTCACGTGTTAAATCGTGCTCATCATGCTAAAATTATTTTTTGTTATGCGGTTGGACTGTGGCAAGGGGAGGTAATGTTGTCGATTTTGTTTTCTGTATTTGTTTAAGGCATTGAACTTAACCTACAAGGTAACAATTACTCTGGTTTGAACATAAATGACCATGTTTTTTGTTGTTGTTGTGTTTTTTTTGCTGATGGCATGGCTATTTTAGACAAGTCACCTGCTGAAGTTAAATCGGATTAACATAACTTATATTAAGATTGCAATTCTTAGAGGGCTATTGTTAACACTGCAAGAACTAAAATAATGGTATTTCATGATAGGGCTGGCTTAATAGATAACGAGCAATGAACATACAATTGTAATGTCATTGAAGCAGTTGATAACTGTACAATTGTCATGACATAGAAGTTGTTGATAACTTTAACTATTTAGGAAAGGTATTGAATTATACAAGAAATTTTTAAGTAAACCAGAAAAATTTGGTTGGTAAAGCACTTAAGTCTATGAAGACATTTTCGTTTAATGAAATGCCTATGACATAAAACCAAACATCTTTTGTCAGTTGTTGGACTTTTTTGGTATCTATGTTTAATTATATTTCACAAGTATGGGGGTTTACAAAGTCAGATGATACTTAATTCATTCATTTAACATTTTCCAAACGAGTATTACAGGTTAAAAATAAATAGACGACATATTAGGTAGATATCAATTTTATATGAACAGGTTTGTTAACGTTCTAAAATATTGATTTAACATTCTTAACAATGAAAATATCATAATGCAAATTGTTTACAAAGAAGCTTTAAATGATTCGAGTAACGTTCTGTTAAAATCTGGATCTAAAATGTCATACACATGCTAAATAATTTTGGATTTGGTGACGTACATGTGCAATCAAATCGTTGTGCAAGTTATCAGTTGTATTAGCGAATTTAAATGCAGATTTGTTGACAACTTTTCACAATAATGTTATGTCAACACGAATAACGTTTCTGTATTAGATATCTGTACAGTTTTGGAATATGAAGGATATATAGACTTACGTCCAAGATGTACGCACTTATTGTTTTGTAAGAATAAGAGTTTGGTTGTTACACCTAGTTACGTAACAGAGAATAATGTGTCTTTTTCAGGATGAAGACCATGCTCTTTGTATACGTCTGAATAAACTGTCTGTCTGTGCGTCTCTCCGTCTGTCTGGGTCTGTTTAAATGTGACTTAAATGGAAGTCATGCTGTTTGCTACTAACTTTGGTTTGCATACACTGTAGTTGACTTACCTAAGATGTTCGGTTTGTACAATGTACACGGTTAACCAACTGTCCGTGGGTTTGCACCAATTAAATTAATAACACTAAAAGTGTAATCTTTGTTTATATATTTAATACCGCCTTTATTTCATTTTCTAACGATTTGGTCTGGCGAGGTATGAGTTAATGTAAATAGCTTACATTTAGACATAGGTGACAAAGACACAAAACGGCCAATGGTTTAGGTTTAGTAAAGTGATTTATTAATAAAAAATGATACCTAGCATTTACAAAATACGACAAACATTAAAATAGGTAGATTAATATCATCACATAATATCCCTACAAAGCTGTTAAATACTAGGTAAATTAATGTCTAAGACAAAGAGTTGGGCAGAAACATGTTTCATAAGTATTAAGTATTTATAAATATTAAATGGTGAACCTCTGGTTATGAATTTTATTTCAAATTATTGATTCTGTAATTACTAGGAGCGCGTTTTCCGATAAATTCCATGTATCGTTTTGGATATTGATTTCGGAGCGCTGCGGATCTTTTCCCTATGAACTCGTTCCATCTTTTACCGAAATGAGGACTCTTGAACAGATCGGTAACCTGTCCGTTCCGCTTGCCCAAGAACTCGTAATACCGTTTCGCCTTTGTTTGAAGAGTGACATCATCCGGTAGCCCATCTAGCTCAATTTTGCCGTATGCAGGTTCTTGTGGATCCCCGTACTGAAAAGGTTCCATATTGTCAAAGCCGCCGCCGTATTTCTCGATGTCATTCATTATGTCTTCCTCAGCAAACTCGGTCTCGTATGCAGGCATAGATAGACGCATTGCCGTGTCGGAAAACTTCGAACTGCGTGCGTCATCTGAAAGAAACAAAACCCAAATATTTGCACTTATCCATCGCACACAGAAAGCATACTTTCACGATCTTTATCTATAACATTATGAAAATGGCTTTATCAATTTCTTTTCTTGTTTAGAGCGATTAACGATATTGATTTAATGAACGTTGCTATTGATGCTATTGTATTTAATACATATCGCGTACCAAATGTAATTATACGACACCAAAACATTTTAGCCTCGTTCTTGAGCTTAATGCATGAGCGTAAAGTATTTTCCCAGATAAGCCTGTGAGGACTGCACAGGCTAATCTCGGCTGATACGTTCCGCATAGTCTGGATATTCGTTAAGAAGAGGTTTCTTGCAATTGAAGAAGTCCATAAAAGTGTCGTCTCTGATTAGCCTGCGGAGTGCAAAGGCTTATAAGTGACGACACTTAACACACAAGCATGGGGCCTGATTTTTTCCATGGCGCGACTTATTGTTACACCGAATGTTAATATTTCTTATTTACTTCAAATACAATATTTACCATGCATTTGTTGATGCGCAGTTGCTTCCAATGAACGCTTGCATAGGAATACCAAGCGCGTCTAGCGTGTACCAAATGTGTATAGTCTGCATATAGGCATGCCAATCGCGTCAAACGTGTGCCATACGTGTATAATCTGCATGAAACGTCCGTGTGGCGTCAAACGTGTTCCATACGTGGTAACTCTGCATGTCACGTCCGTGTGACGTCAAACGTGTACCATACGTGTATAATCTGCATGTAACGTCCGTGTGGCGACAAAACGTGTACCATACGTGTATAATCTGCATGTAACGTCCGTGTGGCGACAAAACGTGTACCATACGTGTATACTATGCATGTAACGTCCATGTGACGTCAAACGTGTACCATACGTGCATTATCTGCATGTAACGTCCGTGTGGCGTCAAACGTGTACCAAACGTGTATTATATGCATGTCACGTCCGTGAGTTGTGTCTGTCATAAGCGGGGCAAAGGTATGACACAAGTGTAATGCATTATGATAGAACACTGTTGCTTTTTATGCATTCTGTTTTAACAAGATATAAAACAAATTGTTTACCCATTAGAATAAGCCACTGTATTGCGAATTCAAGCAACGTCGTCATCATGAATTAACTGTTAAATACAGTGCTTTTCCGATTGAAATATTATAATAAACCATTTAGTTAGTCCGGAACAAAATTAAGGGTCGTAGATCAGATGCGCAACAACAGTTTAACAGTACGAACTTTATTTTTCTTGTACGGTATGTATTTATGTTCTGTATTTCTTCATACAGTTTTTCGAACCAAATATTGACTTATGTCAAAGAAAAGTAAGAAATAAAAACTACTTATATACTGATGAACACTATAAAATTATACATGACCGTATATGTAATGACCTGTTTTATTGCACTGTATGTAGACTACATATTTTGTTAGGAAAGTAGTTTTGTTTATTACTTATTAAGTGGATAATTTGTTTAAATAAAATTTGCATTTGATAATGTTTGTCATTTTTATTGCATGCTTGCAGTAAAATAAATTATATCTATGACGATACATATGCCTAATTTCAAGAAATAATGGCGACATTTAAGTTCATCGAAAATATATGTCGTGCAAATATAACATTTTATAACATTTACAAAAATTCTGATGTTGATTTAACACAACTATTATTTTTAATGCGGATCCAAACTCCTACATAGTGTCTGTAAATGGATAGTATATCATCTGACAGAATAACCCCTACAGAATGTCTGTGGATGGGTATTCATTTATAATCCGCTGATATTCGTCAGCAAATCCTGCATTTGGTCCTACTGGGTCAAGATTCAGTTCCATAACGTACGGGGACCGCTTGCCAATGAACATAGGGGCTTCAAATCGTTTAGACGTAGACCGGACAGGGTGGCGGCCGTATTCTAAAGCATCCAACGCGGACAGAATTGACGACAATGAATCCCGTCGACCGATAAATTCTGGTGCAACAAACCGTTTGGTGTAACGTGCTGGAATGTAGTTCAAAGAATCCATAGTTTCAGTTTCGTCATAAACGGATCGTTTTTTGCGACTATTGTTTGGACTGGTACTGTCGTAGTTTTGATTTTGCACTGCTTGGACATCACGCTTGCCAATGAACTTTGGTTGGTACCTCTTCCCGATGAACTTTGGCTGGTACCGTTTTCCAACAAACATTGGTCGATAACGCTTTCCCACGAACATTGGTTTGTATCGTTTACCTACAAACATTGGACGATATCTCTTGCCAACAAACATTGGACGGTAACGTTTTCCGACAAACATTGGTCTGTACCGCTTACCGACAAACATTGGACGATATCGTTTGCCAACGAACATGGGGTTATATTGGCGTCCACCATATGTTCTGGACCGTTTCCCAACAAACTGCGGAATATATCTCTTATCACCTTGCGACAACTCAGAAGAATATTCCCCATCGTTGACCTCATCAGTTGAAATTTCGTCATTTTCAACTTGTTTTTCGAGTGCGCTTTTGTCAGTCAACAATTCATCTGTGTCGCCCAGATTGTATTCAAAGTTATCCTTAACATCCAACCCAGAATCTTCTAAATAACTTTGAACAGCAATTTCTAGTTCTTTAAGCTCCTCTTCATTAAGTTTATTTTCTGTTTCATCGCTGTCTATTGAGTCAATCGTTCTTTTCCCAACAAATCGAGGGACATATCTCCGTACAAGTCGTATTAGGTCAGTGTCATTAGATTCGCCCTCGGTTTCACTGGCACCATGCGACCCTACAGCCGCCAACGCTGCCGCAGCTTGAGCATTAGAATCGTCAGAGCCTACAGCGAGAATAACAGTAAGGAATTGATGCGCATGCTTACGGTTAACTATGCATTGCTGCATGGCATTATGTTACGCCTACTGAAAACTATGCATTGCTGCATGGCATTATGTTACGCCTACTGAAAACTATGCATTGCTGCATTGCATTATGTTACGCTTACTGAAAACTATGCATTGCTGCATGGCATAATGTTACACCTTCGGAAAACTATAGATTACTGCATTGCATAATGTAACTCTTACGTAAAAAGTTATTAATTGTTGCAATCCATAATACAATGATTAAAGAATTGCTGGAATGCATAATGAAATGCTTAAAATATAAAATTATCGTTCATGTGAGTTAATATGGCCTGTCAGTTAATATTGTACATACTGTTATTTGATATTGTGGTTTTGCATTGACGATATGTTGTATAACTGTCATTAATTTTCTTTAGAACATTGCAATGTGTTTACTAAAAATGACTTTTTTATAACGATTTAACTTGGTTTGGTACACAGCAAGCATTTGCAGTTAATGCAAAACAATAGGTTTGATATAAATGACAAACCAAACACATGTTTAGCCATATTCACGCTTATGTTTTGCCAAACGCTGTACCGCAGATAATCTGCCATTAAATGTACATGGCGCGCGACTGTCACCACTCAAAAACGTCTGCATTGGGTTGATATACTGCATTCACAGTCGATTGTCATTGGCAGTTTTTATTTGTTCATATTGCGTGTGTTTTTATTTTCTAAAAATATTATATGTAACAACTTCACAAAGGATATATAAATATTTAATATTTCTGAAAGATCGAAAATCTCATATTGTATGGATCTCATAATGCTAATTTTAAAATAATCCCATTTTTGCCCAGTGGACTCTCTCATCCTTCTAAATTGGATCAATTTATTTCCAAAATTAGGGGTGTCTGGTATACTTATTTCTATATTTAGACTATTTCTTACAGAAATTCCTTTATGCAAACAGCGCAGACCCAGATGAGGTTATCTTGGTCTACGCTGTTTGCAATGTCCTTTTTTCAGGACGGTAGGCATAAATGGGTTAACATGGATCGATGTCAACCCAAATACAATTGCTTACATGCTACTGATCGGCGCATATTCTCTCTTGACTAGGTATTTAAAGCGTTATCAACATATGGCATATGTAGATAAATATAAATACTTTCTATAAAACATAATCCTAAAGTTAAAGGCATCAATGTTCGATAAAGACCCACTTTGGCCAATCTGGTGGAACTTTGTCTGTACCATACCCCTTAGAACGAAAATAGCAACAACATCATCTGCATGTTATCGAAAGCAAATAATATATCACAACTCGTCAAATATATATCATCAGAAGTCGTATTCAGGAAAGGGACTTTGTGTAACCTCAATGCAGTTATTTGAGGCGAAAAGACCTGGGCCCGTATTCACGAACTCATTCTTTGACATAAGAATAAAGAACAGACTTAGAACCAAGAAAATAGGTCAGGCGGACGAATATTTACGGACTACCACTGGTAATTATGTCATTAAGAAAATATTCTACATGAAGCATGGTGTAGGTAGAAAAGGTTATTGTAAAGTTTGACTCGAAATTTGAGCAATTCTTGAATATCCGAATTGAAGGAAGTAGGTAAATTTTTTATTCTTCGATTTAGATCTAAGAAGTGTTTGTTGACTACAGCACCGTAACTTTGCGAGTGCTAATTTGGTATATTATTGGTCCGATTTGTTCCTAACATTCAAGCAATTACTTAATGCCATGGAACTAACATACACAATGTATTATCAGAACAGTGCGTACCATACCGAAACAATTAGTTGACCTAACAAAGTTGAACCGGAATCAAAATGCTATAGATATCAAACAATTTTTTGTTATAGGCCCCTCCCCAACACATTTCGTCAACAACATCACTCTTTTTGTCAACGTACCGGACTGATGGGACAGCTGTAGTGTAAGTGAAGCTAGGAAGGTAGCCAACAGGATGCCAGTGTGCTTGGGGGCCATTGTTGACGAGCTGAAACGATGAAGAACCAACGCATTATATTTGCTTATTCTCTAGTAATTTAATATCATAATGTGTATTTTACAGACGCATGTAAAATCAGTTTGTATATGCTCATACGTGAACAATGTATTTGTGATTATTAATTAATAGAAGTAATTTATACTGCTTTATCCACATGTATTAAATCTATGAAAAGAGGGTTTAATGCATGTGCATTAAGTGTCGTCCCAGTATAGCCTGTGCAGTTCGCACAGGCTATTCAGGCACGGCACTTGCCGCCTAAACTCGATTTTCGCAACGAAGAAACTCTCTTTAAACGAAAATAGCTTAAAAACGTAAAATGTCGTCCGTGATTAGCCTGTGCAGACTGCAAAAGGTAATCTGTGACGACACTTTACGCACATACATTTTAAGTACCTCGTCTTTAGGAATGAATGGGGATAATTGTAATTGTTCTTAAAGTGTTATTTTGCAAACACAATGACGCATATTGACAGTTGACCTGAATTAAATTATATTCAGCATTTCACTCAAATAATTTCTTATATTGAAGACATAATTGACGTAGTTGATAACTAACATGACCGCCGCAAACATCCGTTAAAAGGTTCCAATGACGAGATCTAAACCTACAAACATCTCGTCTGATGAACAACTTTTAGTTATTCATATTTCGCTATGATAACATTTGGCAATTTCATTTCCGCTCAACTAGGCGTTCCGACAAAAGACCTAATTTTGGGGTTGAGCACTTGATTACAAATCTCCGCGCCATAATCGCGACATAGACGTTCAACTCCCATTGCAATACACCCAATAAATTGCCGGTTTACAATCTTTAGAATGACGAATAACAGCGGTTCATCACGAGGTAATTGAATACTTGGATTTTAGAGAATTTGGAGAAATTTGTAATGCACGGGGCACGAGACGGCGTCAACAATGACATTTTGCATTGAATAAACATACCAGCGGGTGTCTTGTTTAGATTTTATCTTAACAGGGACACGGACTCTAGGGGAAACATTTTTTTCTTTAAGAGGTCTTACAGCCACTTATATTGGTATATTTTTTCTGTGTGTTTTGTCTATACATGAGACACCAATGGCCTTTGTAAACAGATCTATTGTTAGACATATCGTATGCCTGTTTGATGGTTCACTTTAGATTCTAAGGATCGGATAAACAACATAGCATTCTGCTTTAAAAAAATATCTTATGTGGTATTTTTATAAAATGCGTAATCGGTCTGTTTATTTCCTTGATGAGAAGATCACATTCCATTTATTGAGGACAGTGGCGTCCGTAAGTACACATTTGTGGTTAAATAATTGCTTAATTTGATTTTTCCTTTTTCAAGATCGATATTTATAAAGAGTGATGCTTAAAGCAAATTTAACTGTTATATGAAATCGTTGTGAAAAACGTCTTTTCATCAAAAACAGTGTGGGTTTTATTTCTTTTTTGAACAAAGCATTCAATTGTCTCAATACGGTTCTGCAATTAACTAATTCAAGAAATGATGTATAAGATCGGGTGTGTTTCAAAACGGCTTTCTGTGAAACTGCGGTCATTATTTTGTTCTGCTTCAGAACAGCCAGAACCAATTTTGCGTATAACGACTTCCAATTTCGTTGTCATAATTAATGGAGGACTTCGCCAAGAAACGGCTGGAAACAGACAAACGAGGGTGACTAATGTGAACTGCAAGCGCGGAGCTTGCTGGTCAGTTTCCGGTAAGACCTTTTAAGCGCCGCTATAACGATGTCAGCTGTATCGCGGTCAACTCTGTGTTCTTGTCGATAATTACTTTAAATAAATGTTAGTTTATAACGCAATAAAGCTAGAATAACTATTTTGCAGAGAGTATAATGCGTCGAATTCTTGACATTCCTAATGTTGTTTGTGCCGCTCTGCGGGAAAACTGGGTTTAATGCGTGTGTGGAAAGTGTCATCACTTTTTAGCCTGTGCACTCTTCCCAGAACGAGGCTAGTCTGCAAGAATAATCCAAAGCAAATGACTTAAAAAGTAATGTTAACATCGCATGCAGTGTATGTCAAACTCAACAGTTGATGTTCTCCCAAACTCTAACCTAATACACATACACACGCTCTATAGGGTAAATTGTCTTGTCATATTGTCGTGTGATGTCTTTAAATAATTAAATAATATTTAAATGAAAACCATAGTTTAGGGCGTTTTATATATACTATTTAACACCATGCATTATAGTTTTCATATAAGATTGTTTAATCCTTTGATTATATATTTTGATTCAAGTGTTATTTATCCTTCAGGGTTTTAATTACGTGTATTTTGTATGATCTGACTTTGCTAGATTCTATTTACTATATCATGTCCAATTACAAATGTATACATTATTTAACTGAATGTAAAATGTTAGAACAACTACTGTAAAAACTGGAAAGCAGTATGTAACGTTCACATAAACTTTCATGGTTTCTCAAAATGGATTCGACATGCTTGTTCAATCACAAATAATTGGGAAGCCTTTTATCGTGGATTGCCGCAGAATAACTCAAACAGAAACGACATCAATAAGCGATGTTCAGAAACACGTTAACCAAATGAACCTGCCATTAACTCGAACAACGTGAAAACCGAGTCACATTAGTGTACAAAGCATAACACGTATTATTTAATGAAAACCCATCCCACATGTATTTATAGCTAGATAAATGCATATGAATAACAATTAATCGCACGACAGCAACAGTAAGAACATTTTAATCAACGCACCCAACGAATTCAGGGGCTAGAAATGTCAACAGGAGCACGTTCAAATTTTTATAAAAATGAGCATAGAACGGAAACAGTCCATATGTAATAAAACGGAACTGATTTCATATGTTTAAATGCACAACAAAATAAAGTTAAAATTGATACCTGATTGCGTGGTTTTATCCTTTGAACTTCCATGCCAAAGTGGGATTTATAGTTAAAAGATGGTTAACATTAAGTAAAAACGATAAGCACTATGCTAATTTAGAAGGTTATTAATTTCTATCAAATGCAACTGCATTTATTTTAAACATAAAGGAATATGAGAATGCAATCATACAGACCTATAGAACTATACAATGCTATCATATATATTGTATACCAGACCACTTATGCAATTATCGTGTTCGAAAAGCTTAAATAGGTAGGGTATGCTTACTTAAAGAAACCTTTTCACGTTTTGGTAAATTTACAAAACTAAAAGCAATTGTTTCAGATTCGCAAATTTTGATTTTAGTTATGATATTTGTGAGGAAACAGTAATACTGAACATTAACCATGCCCTAAAATATCCATTGTATGCACATGTTTACGATTTAAAAACATAAACAGTATAATGCGTTGCAACGCGAAACGATTAAATAATGTGGAGAGTTTTGTTGTTGTCGTTAAATTTTGTGACACTTCGAGCATTGCTTATATAAAGTATAAAACACATCAAATGTTGTATAAGCATGGATGGCCGAGTGGTATAAGCGATAGACTTTTACTCCAGGGGTAATTGGTTCGAGCCCAGTTGAGTGTTACTTTTTTCTTTTTTACTTTTATTCTTTTTTTTTTTACTAGAGCTTTTTAGATCCAATATTTACGTTTATCCATATAAAGCATTGAATGACAAACTTCAATGCATGCCAAAATCTGTGAAAAGATCCCTTTAAATGGAGATGCCATGTAATGCAACCGTCAAGGTTTAATATAAGCTGAGCTGTGGGAAAAACGGGCGTAATGCATGTGCGTTAAGTGTCGTCCCAGATAAGTTCGATCAAGGACGACACCTTCCGCCTTCACCAGAATTGTGTTTAGAACAATCTTCCTTAACACGAAACATTCAATGAACAGTGGACATTGTGCGGAATACGAGGCTCCTCCGGGATGACACTTTACGTGCATGCATTAAGCACGGTTTTCCCATAACGTTACTAATATGATTGTGCCTTTAAAAACTATTTGTGTCAATAATGATAATCAATAAATCGATTTATAGTATAGTGAATTAATTAAAGAATATTCTTTCGTAAAATAAGATCTTTAAGTAATAATTTATAGCTCGAATTTGTAAAAGTGAATTTGCGGTTATCACCAAATTTAATCATAGTTGAATGCATACAGAAAGAAGTAATATACGGTTATTATGAGAAACATCATCAGAAAAATACGCCATTGCGTTCTTGAGTAGATCTTGATGGGCAAAAACAGGCATATCCACACTAACGTATTTCATCGTATTGTATCTCGATACATATTAAAATGCCCAATTTCATTACGTCCACGATCAAAATACTAAATCCAAAGTCTTCTCTGTCAGGATAATGAAGTGTCTTCCAGTTTGCATGCCAAGGAGTGTATGAGATTTGAAATGACATTTTTCTGTATTGAGAAACCTGTTCAGCGTTTTTGCTATTAAGTTGCCAACATTGAACTCAACTGACGTTTTGATGGGTGCACACTATTTTTTATGAATTTAACCAATTGCAATTTATTGGGCGAATCATTTAAATATGTCAATCAATATTTCAAAAGGTTTCGTGTTTTTTTTTCATGGTCTGTTAATACGATTGAATCTCCTAAAGTGGATTATAAGTAACATTTGTATTTGATGAGAAACCTTTCGAACTACAATAAATTATTTATCGGTGACATACTGTACAATGCGGCGCACACACTGTCGATATTTTAGAACTTTTTATGTGGGAACATCTCCCTTAACTGGTAAGTGCTACGTCCAGTGCCATAAATGATCACATCGGCTTTACTTCTCATGAACATAAATGTGCTCATTTGGACCTAACATTCAAACGTAATGCACAATACATTCAAATAATCTAGTATTACTTTATTGATGATATTTATAATAAAAAAATCGTAATTATTCATTGTATGATTGTGGTCTTAAAGATTACCTGCAAAGTGCGGTCAATATCTTTTTTCGCGTTTTTACAAGTTGCTTGTGATTGAACCGATTGCAGACATGTTTAGTAAAACCAAACACTCGGCATTAAGATTGATATTGCTGTTGTAAATTATCATCGCAGTGCGAATTTGATAAAATATACAGAAAAGAAAAGTCGTGGCGCGCTACTGACAATGTAATTTTATTGCAATCATTTATGTATCAAATGATAGAGATTGCTTTAGTGCTAAGGAATTTGCAAGATATGAAGTGTTAATGGTAATAACTGTCCTGTACCATAGTAAATATGGGTGCAAACTCGCAGTCGTAAACATTTAATCGTTCATCTTCTATCAGAGCTCAGATAATGATATGCATTACCGTATATAAAGTATACATGAATGTTGTTGTTTTTATGTTAAAATACATTATTTAGATTTCTGATACATCAGCTTTGAAAAAGTATTTCATTCGAACGACAAAAGAATTCTGACGTAAGCAAAGGAAGAAATTATTGACTTTAGCCTCCTAACAACAAGTATTCGTGGTTTATGGGATACTTTATCAATAAATGTATGATAATGGCGTTCCTCATTTAAAGACAAATTTAGAAACATTATGTCATAAAACGACACATACAGCCATTGTACTGATTGCGAGGAAGCATCAACTTACGGTGAATTATATGCTATGGTAGTACCGCTCTGTGCAAACAGGGCTGAATACATATGTGTACAGCATCGCTCCAGATTAGCCTGTGCAGTACGCACTGGCTATTCAGGAACGATACTTTCAGCTTTTATGGAATTTTCGATTCAAACATCTCTCTTTCAAAGGAATATCCAGTCTAAGTGAAAATTGACATCCCTGATTAGCCTGTGCGGACTACACACGCTAATCTGGGACGACAAATGCAAATGCATGACGCCCGGTTGGCCAAGAGCACAGTTCATTTAAGTTCCAGTGAAACCATTTTCGATTACAGCAGGTACAGGTCACGCTTTTTCTTGAGTTTCTAGGTTTATTGTATCCTTTGGGGTAAACATATTTTGTACATGTTTACCATACATCATATTTACTTCTATATTCTTCGACGACTGCCCTACATATTCGAGCTCTATGTCTACCTTTATATATGACACAAAAGCCTTGTTTACGCTTAAAGCAGCGCATCCTCAATGATGCATTTCATTTATATTAATTTTACTTTGCAGAAACAAAGCGAGATTTTTAACAATTTTCAATTTGTTAAATGTTTTAATTTGTTAAATGTTTTAAGATAATGTTATTTGATTTTCTTTTTTATATAATGCATATAATGTTTCAATGGAAATTCTTTTTCTTTATACTCTTTTTCGTAACAACATGCACACGAAATGAAACGTTATTTGCAACCCAAACACATGAAAGTGTTTGATGATTACAATTGTTGTATTTCGGATTCTAAGAAATTTTGCGTTAAACTACTTGTTCATAATAATGTTAAGTTGTTTTTCATCGTTCAATTTGGCTTCGATAATGATTGATAACGATAACATAAGAATATTTTTTATTGTTCAAAACAAGCCGCGTGTCGTGTAAGAATCAATGTAAGTTGACAATCATTGTCTATACCGTAATAATACTGTTTATAGACACATTTTAGCGCCGGTTATCTTTTTTTTGCATCCAGAATATTTTATGTTCAAGAATTTGAGCAACGGTTTCACCAAAGTGCACGCAGCACTGACACCGCTTTGACCTTACTACGTATTTTGCCCAGCGGTATGCAGGCGTTATTTACTCACCGTGTATTGCAAACCACATGCCTAAAGCATATTGCTTTGAGAAATATCACCTTTAATTAATGACCGGAGAACTAACGAGCAAAACTACGTGACATGTATTAAATTTATTGCACGATTATAATGCGTAGATAGATGATCAATGGAAAACATTATCTGTAAAAGATTAACACGGTTCAGATTCTAGAATTATGGGCCATAAAACAAGCACGCCGTTTTGAATAAAAATGCATTTGCATTGATCCTGATGAACTGTTTTAGTTCATCCCTCTCTGTACTTCCCATCAACTCGTACATTATAATGGAGTATTTTGAGGAAATATATATAACCACGTTTTCCGGCACCATACGAAGGTACGTGTCCATTGTAGCACGCGCGCTTCGTATTTCGTTAAGCTCAACGGATTGTAATACAAGATTTTAATACTATTCAGACGAACATTATAATTGCTACACGAGAAAATGGTGTTGACTCCACCAAGCCCCCAATATTAATCATAAAACAACGTGGTAAACTAATTACTTTGGGCGCGGCTGTTATACGGTGCCTAAATTCGAAATCTTTTCGAATGCTTTTATATTTAATAAAGATAAATATATATATATATATATATATATATATATATATATATATATATATATATATATATATATATATATATATATATATATATAAGCCGCGCTTTGTGAAAAGTGTGTTTAATGCACGTGAGTAAAGTGTCGTTCCACATTAGCCTGTGCAGTCCGCACAGGCTTCACGCACAGGCATTACGTCCGATTTTCAAGAAAGAGGTTCTGTATCATATAAAGAACCGATACTATTTGGCCGTCTGTCATTGTACTTTAACCATTTTTACCCTTCTTCAGACGCAAAGTGAAAATTGCTATGTGCAAACAGCATAAAACAAGAACAGCCTGGGAGTACCTCCCAGGCTGTTCAGGTTGTATGCTCTTTGCTGCTCATCAGTATTTAAGAGTTAGAAATGAAGCCTTTAAAACTTGAATTTAGTAAGAAATATATTTAATTGAATGTATCTTTCTAAAGGACTACACATGCGCCGAAATTTGTATCTGAGAGGTAAAGGGTTAAATTATCATATTAACCCGATCACTTGTAAAACAAAGTGAATTACATTATCATACGAAAATGGCTGTTTTTGACACAAGCATAATGTTTGGCATAACAATATATAAGTAGCAGTACTTTAACATACAAGTACTTGGACCATCCGAGAAATCATGGGTATGTGAGAAATGTACTTGCCTATTGGATTGTCTAGTGGAATTGTCGAGTGACAATTCGTAGGCACTGTCTCTGAAATTATTAAAAAGCTGCTTGAATAGAATAAACGTAGTGAATAACAGTCGTCTAAGTTATGTTTGAGCGATTTTTTAAAGAAAGGAATATTTTTGTATGAACAGGAACATACAATTCTATAAAGTGTTGGCAAAGTGCTAAATTAGACTAAGTGCTATTAATTAATTGTTAATGTACATTAGGTCCATTAGGTCCATTAGGTCTGATAACCACTAGTAAAGAAGTTAATAACAAACGGCAATAATATTGTGGACAGGGAATACATATTTATTCGTAAACAAGTATTCAAATCTGACATACAATAATGCAAACGCTGAGAAAACAACCCAACTAAAACTAGAAACAAATATTAAGCTTGTCAAAGAACAGACAAATTTCTTGACTCCGCATGTCGTTATATACAGCATGACAGATACATAGAAAGACACGCAGGCGGACGGACGGATATGCAGACAGAGAGACAGACAGACAGACAGACAGAGAGAGAGATAGACGGAGAAACAGACAGACAGAGAGACAGACATACATACAGACAGAGAGAGAGACAGACACAGAGAGAGACAGACACAGAGAGAGACAGACAGAGAGACAGACACAGAAAGACAGACACAGAGAGACAGACAGACAGAGAGACAAACAGAGAGACAAACAGAGAGACAAACAGAGAGACAAACTGAGAGACAAACTGAGAGACAGACAGAGAGACATAGAGAGAGACAGACAGAGAGAGAGACAGAGAGAGTGACAGATTGACAGACAGAAAGAGAGAGATACAGACAGCAGACAGAAATACAGACAGAGAGACAGACAGATAGAGAGACAGACATAGTGACATAGAGAGAGACAGACAGACAGAGAGACATATAGATAGACAGACAGAGATACAGACAAACAGACAGACAGAGAGAGAGAGACAGACAGAGTGACAGACAGAACGACAGACAGACAGACAGAGCGACAGACAGAGATACAGACAGACAGAGAGACATACAGACAGAGATACAAACAGACAGAGAGAGACAGACAGACAGAGAGACAGACACAGAGAGACAGACAGAGAGACAGACAGACCGACAGACAGACAGAGAGATAGACAGACAGACAGACAGACAGGAAGACAGATAGACAGACAGACAGACAGACAGAGATACAGACAGAGAGAAGGACATACAGAGTGACAGACAGACAGACAGAGTGAACGACAGACAGGGAGACAGACATACAGCTAGACAGACAGATAGAGAGAGAGAGAGAGAGACAGAGAGACAGACAGACAGACAGACAGACAGACAGACAGACATACAGACAGACAGACAGACAGACAGACAGACAGACAGACAGACAGACAGACAGACAGACAGACAGACAGACAGACAGACAGACAGACAGACAGACAGACAGACAGACAGATAGACAGACAGACAGACAGACAGACAGACAGACAGACAGACAGACAGACAGACAGATAGAGAGGCAGACGGAGAGTCAGACAGACAGACTGACAGACAGACACAAAATACACAGAAATGTGACATTTATTGTAAAGATTCAATAATACCTTTAAATCTATTATACACAAAGCATTTTAATCTAAGACGCAACTCATTTTTCGAAATAAGGTTGTAGCTGTTTAAATCTCAAGTTTGAAATAAACACAACCCATTCAAATTTATAAAGAGTGTCTTTCCGCACACGAGGAGATGAGTGTGCATTGTTTATCATCAAATTAATGTTATAGAGATAACTTAGACGCAATAACAACAGCATGTCCCTTTTTAGACGGTCTGAAAGCATAGAAAATATTTTGAAACTTGTATAAAAAAACCAATTAATATAACATAACCATCATATTAAATGAATATTGTTGGAATATTGTAAACCTATCACTATTAAAATATAATTTAGTTATGGAAATCCATTTACAACTCATTTTGACACAATATAGAATGTTAGAATATACAATTAGATAATTGATAAAAAAAAATCTACGGGCAATATTTTGTTGTTGATGCATATCTTGTTACTCTAGAAGTTCATACGGTGTCAACCGAACTATGACTTCACCATCTGTTTTACCAAGCTTTTCACCTTGAATGACCTTTACATAACACCAGCAGACACGACTCAATACATTTGAATATTTTATTTGATGGACTTCCGAGACATATCAGATTTAACCCCGCTGTACTCGCAATCACTATCAACGAGATTACGTAACAGGCGCGTGATTGTTTATTGAACTCTCCATATCCCACTATACTTATTGATGAGCAGTATTTTTTTTTTTGCCTTATCTATTTATAGCCTCAGATTTTGAATGGCATGTGCTGCGCAACAAAAAAACAAAGTGATTAAGACGCAGCAAATAGCGGACTATTTAAATCATTCATAAACATTCTCTTCCGCGAGACGTATAATTTAAAAACTGTTTATTCCATTTAAAACGATATTCGCATTATGTGTGTGTTTCTCGGTGCCGGCAAACTCTTTCTTGGCGCGGATGCGACAGTTTTGAGGTTTATAATACATTACAAACGTGGCTTGCAAAACGTGGTATAAACCTTAGTTTACTAAAATTTAATTTTAAAACAACAGTTGGGTGTATAAAAAGCTCTGTTTTCTTCGCTTACATGAATACAATTATTTCCTGAATGAATAAGGAACATACATCCTTTTTACAAGTATAAAAGATTGACACAATATTCTCAAGATAAACTTATAGGACGCTGACAAATACTTGCACAGGATTTCGTAGCAAGAAACCTTATAGTTAATTACTCGAATTTCGTTTCTCGTATCATTTCAATCAACACGTTTGATTGCCTATTCGCGTGATTTCATGGTCGCACACTTCATTTATCTTTTAACATGGCAACGGATATGATGTTGATCCGATTATTCAGCTGTTATTTTGAGCGTAATACGACTTATGTAAGAAGAAATAGTAAACCACAACTCACTTAATAAAACTACAATTATTTGGTTACTTTATGCTTGCACATGTCGAGATTGTATTTGACCTCCAACTTATAAACCTCGTAAA
The DNA here is from genome assembly GCF_020536995.1 of Dreissena polymorpha. NCBI lineage: Eukaryota > Metazoa > Mollusca > Bivalvia > Myida > Dreissenidae > Dreissena > Dreissena polymorpha. The sequence continues at coordinate 3,671,412 of NC_068355.1, read as the reverse complement.
GGCCTCCACTGACCATTCCGGTACGATGCATACTTTTCGTTCGAATCAATTGAATCTAATAACACATAGAGGTATTATTTGAGGTATCCCCCCCCCCTTTATGCTGGCAGGCATTGAAACAATCCACGTTCATAAAAGGCAGATATTTGTATATTCACAAAGTATGTTTGACCAAATCGTTCAAAACGTATGAATACTACCTTTTTTATACATGCCCCCAGTGGCGTGTACCCGAGAACAACTTTTTATTAAAATAATGTGGATGAACATTTTAATTCGCGTTTATAAAAACATGACGTATGTGTTAACCCATTTATGCCTAGCGTCTAGAAAAAAGGCCTTGGCAAACAGCGTAGACCCTGATGAGACGCCGCATGATGCTGTTTGCTTAAAGGAATTTATGTAAGAAATATTCTAAATATAGAAATAAATATACTAGACATCCCTAATATTGGAAATAAATTTATCCAATTTAGAAGGATGGGAGAGTACACTAGGCATAAATAGGTTAAGCAATTATTTTTGACGATGCTGCGAAGCAGCTCGTCTAAGTTATCATACCATGAAAAAATTCTTCACAATGGCGACCTATGTAAAGGACCGAGCCAGTCCGATTGAGATAGCTCAATTTTCCTAATCGGCATTCCTCGCTGATTATCATTGATAAAGGTATAGGAAGCTCAGCTATAAATAGGACAGCATATTCTGGGGAAAAGATTTAATTATAGTTTGAAAACGTTAATTTTAAATCAGTTATATTCAATCCATTATATGTTTATAGATCAATGAAACAACTATGCATTTTCTGTATTGTATTTGACATTTGTCGTGATTCAGTAAATAAATTGCGAATTAAAACGTGTATAATTAACTTTCAACGCGATCATGAGTGTAAAGAAAACGAATTTTTTCTGACCTGCTATTTGTAAACGTTGTAGCGACTATGGTATATAAACAGCATAATAGCAAATAAACAGCATAATAGCCGAATAAAATCTGTGAATCTCGCTATTATGCGTGCTTTCTCATTTTGCATATTTAATAAACTTTTCAAACAGAAATTACAGAGCCACATCAGTCCACATACTATGTTTCATTCGTTTGTTGGATATTATTTGCTGTAATGCACATATTAGGTCATATCGCGGAGATTTAGTTAACCTTACCATGTGTTCATGGGCGAACTCACGTCTTCAAGTGCTCTTACGACTATGTGCTCATACCTACTTTCGGGAATCATCATGAAATTATTGCCGTACTTAACGAACACACATGCCTAAGCTTATTGAATTAGAGAAAAAAAAACAATCAAAAGAGAAAAATAATATATGTTCATGCACATGGGCTTGTGAAATCACGTCCGTACACATAGCATCATTAACTTAGGAAAGGAAACAACGAAATATAAAGTTTATTATGATATGCATGTGAAATTAAAGAGAATGGTGTAATTAAAGAGCATGTCAAGTTTTGAATTTATATGCTGAAACGTTATGTTATAACCCACAAACGTTTAACTGTAACAGAACGTTTTTTTAAAGATAAGTGGTACATAAAATACACGTCGATCATCTTTTTAAAGATATTTCTTGTTATATTTGATCGAGAATATAACCCGCCTCCCAGCTTCGCTGAATGGATTAAGTTCCCCACGGGTAATACTTCCCCGTATCCCCAATTTTTTTTGTACCCTACATTTTTATCGTACCCAATTTTTTTTCGTACCCAAATTTTGCTCGTACCCAAATTTTTTTTCGTACTAATTTTTTTTTCCTACCCACATTTTTTTTCGTAACCAAATCTTTTTTCGTACCAAATTTTTTTTTGGCATAATTGTTTTACCCGAAATTTTCGTACCCATTCTTTTCCTTCCCAAAATTGTCGTACCCACATACACAATTGTGGTGATGTAGATAAACTTAAATAGATGCTTTTATATCAATCTTCTCCAAAAGCATCGTCACACCAGTACTATCAGTACTTTGATTTAATAGATGTTACTTTTTGTATAAAAAATACCGCATAACCATAGATATGTCTCTTTAAGCTAATCTGGTGATGTGTTTGACTAAAATGTTCACTTTCAATTTTTCACAGAAAACACAATAAAGAATGATCGTGCAATATGCGTTTGGCTACATTATGATATTATAATGTGTATAAATCGGTACTTTATGGTGATTCCAAAAAAGTGGCATCTCTTAATAACACATTTCGAACGAACTGATGAACACAATGATAACCACATAATAGTATATTACAATTACACTAATGTTTTTAAATGCTGGGACCTCATATTTTTCTCGAAACAGATCAAGGATAACAACTACAAATCAGTTGTTAAATACCTGCCTCATTTAACATCGCTTAACATTACAGGACACGATTGTGAGGTCGTGCTGAGTCGATATTATCATGCAAGAGTTTTGAACTAAATGAGCCATGCTCTGTGAAAAGGGGGTTTAATGCATCTTCGGAAAGTGTCGTTCCAGATTAGTCTGTGCAGTCCACACATGCTAATCAGGGACGACACTTTCCGCTTTTATGACATTTTTCGTTTAGAAAGACTCTCTTCTTAGCAAAAATCCAGTGTCCCTGATTAGCCTGTGCGGACTGCACGTGCATTAAACATCCCTTTCACATATCAAGGCTCATATGTACTCTACTATTCCCATTTCCTATTAACTCAAATAGGACGAATAATTATAGTGGTTGAATTGGGACTTAACAGTGATGTAAATAATGGCTGTGTTTATTTACAAATGGCAGAGAAAAAAAACGTTTTGACCTAAAAAATATATGTTTAAAGTATTAATTGCTTTCTTGTTTTGTTACAAAAATTAATACCTAGGTAACTATACTATATATTCTCATTGTATAGGTTTTCTATTTTATTTAAATCAAATGAGACATTGGCTCTCAATTCAAACATGATTCAAGTACAAGGATGGCTACTGAACAAGTAAAACAACAAAATAATATATGCCAATCAGACACACGGGGAAAACGACAACGAAACGGTCATAATAACAACAACATGAACTTGTTTATTCTGCAGCATTTAATTACAACGGATGTAACCGAATAGAAATACGAAATGGACCATTTAGGATGGTATCAACATATCAATTTGGTATTCATGTTAATATACGAACGGATGTGTTGCATGTTTGCAATATTTCCTTTAATCAAACACAGGAAAATCAATTCGTGTTTTACTATTGTATTATTCAGTTACATCACCAATGTATTAACTACAGTCTTCCCCTTTATTTGGTGATAAATACTATTTGGCCTTTAGGTTTTTAATACTATGAGACAATTTTTTCACAAAACAAAGCTTATTCAGCGTGAAAAACCGTATATGCTCGTTTTCATCGATATTACAAATGATAAATACTGACACAGGTCAATTGTATAAAACGGGCTTTCTTTATTTGCACTGTTGAATGAAACATGAACCGAAGTCTGCTATAGACAAAATGCATCATTCTTTTTATAAATATTAAAAAACAAAGTGATTTGCATGACTTGCATCAAGAGTAGTATTATGTACGGATGTGCTTTGAATGCGTTTGTGGTACTTATACACGCAACGTAGCGCTTAAGTATAGTTCCGTTAAAGATTGTCACTTTAAGAAGTGGAATACAATGAAACAGGTAGACACAATAGATTTTTTTTAAAGACCGGGGGATCATGGGTTCCATCCTGTTTTGTGGAAGAGTTCTTTAGATCGCCCACATAGCCACACTAATGCTGGTTCTAGTATGAAACGGAATCGAGGGCGTTTCAAATAAGCCTTATGCTTTCTCTGTGATCGAGCTTACATACATAGGTTTTAACTAAACTAGATTTTTACTGCGCGATACCTGAATACAAAGCAACAAAGAACACTATATTTTTATGCATCGCTTTGCGAAAACCGCGCATGATGCAAAACGAGCTTAATGCATGTGCGTTGGGTGTCGTCCGAGACTTGCCTGGGTAATCCGCACAGACTTATATGGAATTTTGTTTTTGAGAAATATCTTCAAAACGAAATCCTGACATTCGGAAAGGGTCGTCCCAGACTGCACAGACAAATCTGAAACGACATTGAACGCACATGCATTGAGCCCCTTTTTTAAGATAAAGACGCATTTATACTATACAACTATTTTGTTCTGACCGCAAAGCTCATTGACATAAATGGACCGTTTTCTAGATATTTACCTATATTCTACGTTTTTATCTTATACATCTAAAAATTAATTTCAGTGTTGTCAACGGATCTTTACAATTTAATCACAACATCGGTTGTTTAAAAGCTTTATGATTTAATAACGTGATTTTCCATAATGAATTCACATAAAATGATTTACATATTTACGATATTAACATTTCACAACAGCGATACTAATAATTATAGGTTTTTAGTGTAGTCAATTAAATAAATTGATTGTATCTAATACATTTGCATACCGTTATGTTCATATTTAATCTCTTTATATGTGAGGTTTCAGTCGCCTGACATTGGAACGATTGACAGAACACTTACTTGTATAGTCGGTTTGAACAAACATGACCTTAAAACCATAAGATCTCTACGCACTATAAATGCTATAGAAACGTGTTATAAACTATTGAATCGCATGCATAATTTCGTGAGTATGATTATAAGACAACTAAAATGAGAAGGAACGTTTAAACTTTACAGGACAATTCATTACCTTTATAATACACTTTGAATTCATACCATATTTCAATATCAATATATTTTGGTATAAGAAACTGTTGTTTGTTTTAAGATTGAATCATGATAAAATAACACATATAAAGTATCTTATAAACAATATTAATTTCTGTTTGATATAGGCTCTATAGATCCTTTGAACTATTAATACGTTATTTTATGCCTTAACTGTTGTCTCGCACAATCAACGCAGGGTGCATTCAAAGATCAACGTACTCACTGTTAAATAACGTGTGGGTGGGTATGATGGCACACGCTAGAAATACTTTATTGAAGAACCGATGGAAGTATCTTATAAGAATACTATACATTCTACAGGAGGCTCCCATTTGCAGCCGCACGAAAAAAAAAAAAAAATTACGCATGCTCTAATACGAAGCGCGAGTTTTTTAACCAACTTAAGAAGACTATCCCATCCTTCTAAATTGGATCAATTTATTTCCAAAATGAGGGATGTCTAGTATATTAATTTCTATATTTAGAATATTTCTTACAGAATTTCCTTTAAACAAACAGCGCAGACCCAGATGAGACGCCGCATCATGCAAAGACCTTTTTTTTCTAGACGCAATGCATAAATGGGTTAACAGATCTAAGGGCCTCAGTCGACGTAAGCAACAGAAAAGAAAAAAATGTTTAAAGTGATATTATTGGCATCTAACAGTATTTAGGTGTCAATCGCAACCGTTGTTTATTTTTGGTGTTTTCACTTCATATACACTTATATTTGTTAATGCAGCATCAACATACTAAAACAATATCACGGAAAGAGAAAAATAATCCATTTGAATATCAACCGTACTTTCGTTTTGACAACTGACGAAAGAAATGATTCGATGTACGATGTGAGTCTAAATGTAGTTTTCATGCAGATTCGTTCATACGACACAAAGACACAGTTTTGATTGACGGATCATTTCGGCTTAGAGGACTGGGTAAGTCATGTAAAATATCGAAAACAATATATACTTTTTATAAACAACTGGTAGCAAGATGAGTTGTAGGTAATTGGTCAGTTACCACAGTTTAACTAATTCTTTTGACCTGTTAATTCTGTTCAGCTCTATTCAACAGTGAAAAATGCCCATAATATCACTTTAAATGTCTATATTTAACCTTAAAAGCAATTGATATTATTAAAGTGATATTATGGACATCTACCAGTATAATGGTGTCAATCGCAACCTTGTTTATTGTTGGTGTTTTCACTTCATATACACTTATATTTGTTAATGCAGCATCAACATACTAAAACAAAATCCCGGAAAGAGAAAAAATAATCCATTTGAATATCATCCGTACTTTCGTTTTGACAACTGACGAAATAAATGATTCGATGTACGATGCGAGTCTAAATGTAGTTTTCATGCAGATTCGTTCATACGACACAAAGACACAGTTTTTGTTTGACGGATCATTTCGGGTTAGGGGACTGGGAGAGTCACGTAAAATATCGAAAACAATATTTATTTTTGTATAAACAACTGGTAGCAAGATGAGTTGTAGGTAATTGGTCAGTTACCACAGTTTAACTAATTCTTTTGACCTGTTAATTCTTTTCAGCACTATTCAACAGTGAAAAATGCCCATAATATCATTTTAAATAACGCAGATTAGTAAGTTTATGATAAAACCATACAATTGTATTAAAGTGTAAGGAAACACCTAAATGGGGTTTTGCGTAATAATGATATAGTTAAGTCGCCATAAGAACTGATGAGAAAACTACGGTTTTTATGGCAAGCGAATGAACTGAATATTACGGTGGACAATTCATATAAAGCACTGCACACAAACCGATACGATACGAGCATTATGCCCTATACTCGGTGAATATCTTTGATAGGTGTTTACAACACATTTTCAAAGAAGCAACACAAAATAATTAACAAGAGGGGTACAGCTAAATTAATTAAATAAAACAACAAAACAATATGTTTTCAACTGTAATTGTGAAGTTTAGATTATGCCAACATTTTTATTAATATAATTAAAGAAATAATACATAACACAATTACTACTAAAAGCAATGCAATACTTGTTTACGGAAGGTCACGTTCTACAGCCTACATTATCAATTAAAATACTATATTGCATATTGTAAAATGTAATAATACCTTCAAAAAACTAATGAAAGCAGAGCCAGTAGACTCAGGTTATTTTCAACAAACTACAAACATTAATAGCAAACATTAATAGCAAACATTAATAGCAAACATTAATAGCAAACATTAATAGAACACATTAATAGCAAACATTAATAGCTAACATTAATAGCAAACATTAATAGCAAACATTAATAGCAAACATTTATAGCAAATGTTGAAAAGAAAAGAAATAAAAACTTTGCAGATATACTTTAAATGGCCAAGAAATAAGGAAAAAATAACTATAATAATAATAATACTTTAGTTATGATGCAAAAGGCAGTGCATTGTAAACTGTTTTTCTTTACTATTTAAGAACTACTGAATACTGGTGTATAGTGTGAAAGTTATAGTTTTATTGTTTAACCATTTAAAGTATCTTTACAATGTTTGCAACTGCTTATTTTCAGAAGCTGCTTTTAATGTATGCCGTTTGCATAAAGTTACCTGCCTATAACGGTATTGCACTTGCTTTTAGTTGTAATTTTATAAGTTTATCATTAATAATCAGAAACCAACAATGCAACACAAACAAAATGTTGGTTATTAAAATGTAGTCATATAAATCAAACACAATGCATGTAGATTACTTCCATTTTAAAACTTAATGCTCATTTGATGGATCGATTTTTCAAATTCATGGATGCATTCTTTATGCAACGTTGGATAGCAAATTTCTTGGGAACATATTAGTTTGAAGGAAATTCCGGCTACACTTGAACGAATAATTGAGTTTATCGACCCTCACGTAAAGGGATCGGCGTCTTGTTCTGAATGAAACACCTAATGAAACCTGTTCATCGGAATGACACATCGATGGTTCATCGGAATGGTTAGCACGTGCGAATGTATTCTCGGTTGGTAAAGTATACAGTATACGTCATTCAGTAAACAGGGCATACTATTTTCCCCTACAAATTTATATTACTTGTACTTGTAGCTTGTGTAAGTAATAACACAACTTATTTTACTTGAACGTGCATTACACTTGTTTTTTGTATTTTAGTTAATTTATTCCGAAATGTACATAATATGCATAGATAATTGCGAATTTGTTTTCAAATAAAAAAAAACTGAGTGCAAGATGTTGTCAAAGAAATGACGACGAGCAAAAAGCAGACATATCAATAATTAAACACGAACAAAAACACACAATAAAACATAAGCCCATAGACTGACTGTACATATCGATGTCTAAGAACATATCGTTAAATAAGGACAAAACTTACTGTTCATAGATTTGTTACTTGTGGGCTTTGTAAGTCAAGTGTTCTTGTTTGGCTTAAGATTCGTTCTTAAACACGATACAAGCAACATTGACAAACCACTATACTTTAACCTTCAAACGTACCGCGTGGTCGAAACGAGTCAACGTAAACGTTGCGAATCAGTCGGTGTTAGTAGCATTCGTCGTGGCATTTCCGTGAATTAATAATGTATAAGGAGTCTAACCTAGTTCATGGTAAGCAGTTCAACAAAGTCGTGAACGCCGTAAGTTCCTGTACATTTAGCACTGAAGGCTTCAAATTAATCACTCTAGTAATGTATATTTTCACTTAAGTATGCGATACTTTGTAAGTGTATTCATCAAAATAATATTTTCTTTCAAATTATTTTATAACCCACGGTCATAAATAATTCGCAATTCTTATTTTTTATTTTATGCTTTCCGGTGGTTTATAGAGAAATATCAGTGAATTAAAACTGATAATTTCACTGTTTCAAACAATGAAAATTATCAGTGAAAATTATCGATAATTTTCACTGTTTATGTTAAATGACGTCATTTTTTTGACGAAATGACGTCATTTTCCCAACGAAATTCTTTAGTTAAACTCTCTAACAATGTATATAAACTGTGAAATAAAGCATAAAATAAAAAGAAAATGTGTTGGGTTCGGTGGATTATCGATTTTAATTCACTCGTGACCATATAAAATATATATTTTCACTCGTGGCTGCGCCACTCGTGAAATTATTATTTTATATGATCACTCGTGAATTAGAATCGATAATCCACCGAATCCAACAAATATCCTCTATGTAATACTCATCTAAAGTCATGACATGACCGTATGGTTTTGGACAATAAATTTTCGTAGACAAATATAATTAGATTATAACGCGATCAAATTGCGTCATAATATGTTGTTATTTGTGTAAGGCTTTGTCATTATGAAACAATAAGCAAAGGTAGTACTTTTTTGGTGGTTTTCGTCAACTGTTATGACGTTGATCGCTTATATAAATATTAAAATATATCGAATATAATAGTTTATACTGAGAGGTCAGGGCTGTTGTCTTTTATTCTTAAGGACAACTATTCGAGCCTCTTTAAGGGCAAACTATAATTAAGTTTGAATTCTATTTTATTATTCCGAAATCAAGCAAAAATAAGGCTTGTAATGACACACTTCAAAATATGCCACAATGTTTGAACACATTTCTTTTAACTACAAATTCACGAATAATGTTACATTGTTACAACATCCTTATCAATAAGGCAATCGGGATGCGAGTATTGAATGGTGTTGTTATTGCAGCAACATTAAAGGATATTCGCGTTATTGAATATCTACCAAATAATCGTTGTTGTTGTTTTGTAAATAATCGAGTACTTTAAACATACATCGCCATCTTTCTTACACTGTTTGTTGAAAAACGTGACACTGAATTAAACTGTAACGAACATATTTAATCGTCCTGTTTTACACATTCATGGACAATGCAGTAACCATGCTGACAAAGTGAGTTTGGAAATGTATTTAGAAGAACGTTCGACGCACTTTTTGCAGGCCGACTTAAAGGCATTTGAACACAATGTTATGAATTTAACATTGGTTAATTTGAGAACCATATGACATGAGCCGCTGTTGCGCTGTCGATAATAATAAAAGCCGTGACTTGTTCTACAATGTAGCCGATTTTTTTACTCTCCGTTATCTAGAAAAAAAGGCCTTGGCAAACAGCGTACACCCCGATGAGACGCCATCAGGGTCTGCGCTGTTTGCTTACAGGAATTTCTGTCAGAAATAGTCTAAATATAGAAATAAATATACTAGACATCCCTAATGTTGGAAATACATTGATCCAATTTAGTACGATGGGGGAGTCCACTAGGTATAAATGGGTTAATACTCCTGAATTATCTGGCGACATTAAAGACATGGTAATTCAAAGTCTGACATCATTTTGTACAAGAATGGAATGATACTTTAGCTTCACAGACATCTAAAAATTTAATTAAAATCGCAAACGAAAAATACCTGTATTCCCAATGAACATTATAGAATTCAAATGAGCAAATTTCAATTAAGGTCCCATAGTTTTGAAATATGAGTTGACAGATATACATGTACTTGGATATCCCGACAAGACCGGAAGTGTAAACTTTGTGATAAAAATGTTATTGAATCACAATAGCACCTCTTAATGTGTTGTCCAATATATAACGAATTGCGTAGAACATTTAATATCAGGATATCCTGCCTAAAAGAAGTAAATAGATATCAATGTTGTCATGCACAAATGCGCTAAAGCTAACAAATCTTACGCGGCTGTTTTTGTTCAATATTTGTTATTGTTATTGGTCGTGTTAATTAAGATATGGTAATTGTATTAGTGTGTGTGTGTGTGTGTGTGTGTGTGTGTGTGTGTGTGTGTGTGTGTGTGTGTGTGTGTGTGTGTGTGTGTGTGTGTGTGTGTGGTGTGTGTGTGTGTGTGTGTGTGTGTGTGTGTGTGTGTGTGTGTGTGTGTGTGTGTGTGTGTGTGTGTGTGTGTGTGTGTGTGTGTGTGTGTGTGTGTGTGTGTGTGTGTGTGTGTGTGTGTGTGTGTGTGTGTGTGTGTGTGTGTGTGTGTGTGTGTGTGTGTGTGTGTGTGTGTGTGTGTGTGTGTGTGGTGTGTGTGTGTGTGTGTGTGTGTGTGTGTGAGGGTGTGTGTGTGTGTGTGTGTGTGTGTGTGTGAGGGTGTGTGTGTGAGGGTGTGTGTGTAGGTGTGTGCGTGCGCGCGTGTGTGTGTGTGCGTGCGTGCGTTAGAATGTGTGCATATGGGAAAATGTAATCAACAATACATTTATATTCTTAAATACTTTCTGTTAATAAATATTTGTTCCTTGTTCCTTGAGAATTCAATTTTGGCAGAGAAATTGATAATATAAGAGAAGTCATATAATATACTTGCTTTTTATGACACTTCTTTTACACTGTTACAGTACTCTTATGTCCGTCAAAGTCTACATGTTTACATTATAATGTAGAAATGCATTATACATACCATAGTTGTTTGAAGGCCTCATTGAAAATAAGATTTCCATTGTCAAACTGTTTGCATGACTTTGTATCAATGTGTTGTCTTAATGAGTTACCTTCGGAAAATAAAGAGATTATTATTATTATTATTAATATTATATGTTCTTGGCTAAAGGCGGAATGCCGGATTGTCAATCAACTATGAATAAATGAGTAATAATACAACTTAATTAATCTTAATATACATGTACATGAATATCAGATCATTTTTCACATTCTCAAGTTGAGACGTGTATATTTGATTGTTGATAATTGAATTTATGTTGTTTTAAGATATACAATGTTTATGAGTCAAAAATGTAATTTTCATTTTATTTGATGAAATACTGTTAGTAATTGCTTTCTTTTTCAATTATATTGCGATAATAACCCGGTGTCAGGTTTATTCCTAAGGAGCAACTGTCAATAAAAGACATTTAATGTCTTAATGACATTTAATGTCTTAATTCGATATTTTTATAGATTTTTTTTTACCAGGAGTTTGATGGCCATCTCGTTAAATGCATTAGACGATTGTGTTTATCGATTACAAATATAATGCTACACTAGTGAATAGACGGGTAGAAATACCGTGAATGGAAGAGCAGAATTATTGGGTGTTTGTAAAAAAGCTAAATGTACTTTAGCAATGCATTTTTAAAATTCGTCAATAATCTACTAATCACGAAGTTGTCGTCCTCATAGTTTACATCTAATAATATGTTTGTAAATCTTTTCCAGACAGAAAGATGACATAATTCTAATAGTGTGCTCTTTTGTTTGTGGTACAGTGTTAACGGGATCTGTTGACATATTGACGATATGAGCCTCTTTCTTGGAAAACTTTGCTAAACGAATGTTGTTAACGTGTCAGCACAAGTAAGCCTGTGCAGTCAGCACGTGCTTATCGGGGACACTGTACGCGTAAACTAGATATTCACTAAGAATTGTCAACCTTTAAACGACACGTTCTGTACAAGCGGAAGGGCTGGTCCCTGATTAGCCTGTGCGAAATTCACCGTGTGTTAAGCTCAGATATATAGATTCGTCAAGAAAACGCTACAAAAAGCGTATATTTTGAATATACAATAAACCGTTAAAAGATAAACGTATATTTGATATAGTAAGACCCAAACATAATTTTTCACAGCAACAGCTTCCGTGTTGTTGTTTTTTTTTAAATTAAATTAGATGCAAAAGGGTTCACAGAAGAGACATATAATATTAATCGACATTTTTACTGCATTGATGTCTGCCTTTTGACATGACAGGCACTAGAGATTCCTGCATTGAACCGGTCAGAATAATGATTACTTTTATACTTATCATAAATGGTATATCATAAATGCTGCCCTGAATGATTGAACGGGTTGCTATGTTATTACAAGTGGATGTCCATTGTTAGAGACATAATGATAACTTGTCAGAACACGATACAGCCTGCAGGAGCGGTGTTTCTGCCACGTTATACTTATTCTTGTAATTGAAGCTTTAGAAGTGCCCATGTTTAACCTATGAACATATAAAATGTAGTTTGTTACACACGCGAGTTCGATACATCAAATTTATCTCACAGAAGGGTTGCTGTTTAAAAGAATAACGTTTTTAGAGCTTCAAAAACTGATTTGTATCATAAAATAGCTACCTTTCGCTAAACATGAACACAAGTATCTTAAATTACGTTGGGCGTTCACAGGACCTCAACACTATATTGGGTGGAAAGGTACTCCCTTCATTATGTTGTTGCAATTGTGTGTAAACATACAGATGCCAATACGTTAACATAATTGCAATCATTTAGTGTCACGCTACATATACGATTCGCGTTCTGAGAAAACTGGGCATAATGCATGTGCGTAAAGTGTCGTCCCAGATAAGCATGTGCAGTCCGCACAGGCTAATCTGGAACGACACTTTACGCACATGCATTATGTCCAGTTTTCTCAGAACGCGACTCATACTATGCGAGCTAATATGCACTTTTGAACATATTTATTGTTTTTATTGAAAATAAACAGATATGTTGCCAGTGTGTGGGGCAACGTTGTCGAGCTATCAATAGATATCATTTGTGGGTGCCCTTAATTCACACATATAAAATATTTTTATACTCGTCGTCAATCGTGTTTTCTTTAATGGACACAATTAACCTAAAATGTGTTTACACGGTAAGTTGTTATTATTGTATAAAGCAAACATGCTTTGCGTTGCAACAGTATATACATGTATTAACATAGATTGGACATTTTTTATTATACATATCAGTATTTACATAAAACTTGCCAACAAGCTTTCGATAATAGTTCTATACATAAATGTGTGTAGAAACGTTAGATTGGGGTGAAGGTGATTAACTTCAAACAAATACGAATGTAAACGGATCTATGTGCAGCATTATCATAATTATACGTGATGAACATATGTTCAGCACTTGTGTGTACACATAAAAATAAACCCGACATAACCTTAAAAGCAAAAGTAGATTTATTGATATGATTATGCGTCATTACGAATTATTTTAAAGAAGATCTATTTGTGCATGCATAGAATTAATCGATCTTTTCGAAGTATTTCAAAGAAGATAAAGACATTGATGACGTATGTTTATATCTGATAAAGATGTACATGTCGTGACCATTTCAATAACCCATCAAATGTTCACGTCCGTAGGACGATCACGCCGAAAATGCGCGCGAAAGGAGATGTACCATAGTCTATCTGTTGGTATAATAGTGTTAGAGCGTCAATTAGTCTGGCTTCTACGAGCGCTTATCCGTTGAGATTGATGTAATTGCCCGTACCGTCCGAAAGAGCTGCCATTTACAACGGACCGATGCTATCGAGAACACTTTTCCAAGTGAAACGTGCCGCTTTCCTTATCAAAAAGTCAATGGCTAATGGAAGAAAATAATATAATTGCACTTGTTATTGACTCTGATTTTCTGTGCTTTCCTTTTGTGCGTTCGAATGCTACGGAGAATGATATCTTCAATATTTATGCAGTTTGGTCCCGAACACGATAACAGAGGTTCGAACACGATATCGTATGGCATAAATGCCTTGTTTAGAGACGACGCTGATGCTGACGAAATTATCCGATATCGGGGAAAGTAAAATGTCCCTTTCTCATAAATATTATCGTTACCAGGTGACAATGTGTTGCGATCTTTCTGTTGATATTTTCGCTTGCGTCATAATTTAACAGTGGTACTTATACTTATAACGAATTCCGCTTTTTACAAAAGCGCGCTTTCTAAAGATAGGATAAATATACTAAAAATACACAAACAGTTCATGTGCATTCAAACTAGTCCAAAAAGGGTATCGCTTGCCATTCACTTCCTTCGGACAATAATAATCTGGAGAAAATAGTCATCATCAAACAACATACATGTTTGTTGCAAAGATAATAATATTTTTAGCGTCTAATTACATAAAAGCATCGCTAGTTGCATATGCCACCTGGCCACTTAGAACATAAGTACGACTATCATGACGAACACAAAACGTTAATCCTATGTCATACACACTTTTTTATGTTATGTAATGATTGTACCAAAACTGGACTTAACATCATAATACACACCTACTCGTGCAATTGTACACGCACTCCTTCAGTTTGCGCTTAATATGCAACGAGCACAAACTTCTTTTTGTGCATGAGCAATAATTCTGGTAACTTGACCCTACGTTGTTATGACAAAGATTGCAACATTAACTTAATAACTTAACAATAAATAATAAATTATACTTTTAATATTTTGTCTGACTTATTTGTTTTTAATCCAGTAAATAGAAATTACTCCTAAGTCCGAAATGATTACATGCGTAATAGCGCTATGTATGTGCAAACTAGACGGTAAACTGTCGCAACCGCCGCTAAATGACGACACAAAAGTGACCTCAAAAGTACCAAACAATAGATGTACAACATTGTGTTCAAATGTTGCGCTTCAGTATAATATGATTATGGACATCAACCGTAACGTTCACATTATTAATTAAATCTCCCAAAATGTTAATTCAATCCTTAACAATTAATGTCAGGGTTGTTTAAGACTTAATTATTTAACTGTTCCAGTTATAGATTCAGTAATTAAATGTTGTACAAAATCAACTTAACCCAATGATTTAAAACTAGGATACGGCTAAACAAATAATACACTACATGAAACGAACACAGTTTTAATAAAATTAATTTAGCCATAAAAATATATTCAGTTTTGTTCGTTGCACAACGGAGGCACTATGTATATGGACAATACTGTTAATGACGTCTTATTGATTTCAATATTAGTTATATTATCTGATTTTGTGAACAGTGCTTTGTGAAAAAAGGGGTTTACTGCATAAGCATAAAGAGTGGTCCCAGAATAGCCTGTGCAGTCCACACAGGCTAATCAGGGACGACACTTTTCGACTAAACTAGATTTTTGCTAAGAATAGACTTTTTTGAAACGTAAATATCGTTAAAGCGGAAAGTGTCGCCCCTTATAAGCCTGTTGGGACTCCACAGACTAATCTGGGACGACACTTTACGCACATGAATTAAACCCGCTTTTCACAGAGCACGGCTCAGTAAAAACTAACAATTAATGTAACGACGAAGTTTCGTGTTTTGTCGAAGTCAATATGAGACATAACTTATTTGACAATTTACGAACTGAACAAAATACACGTTTTTTTCCCATTCATTCTACAGTATTTAACTCAAGTTGACAGCTTCCATTAAATGAATCCTAAAAATTCGTGGTTTGATTTTTTAGTAAATGACATGATACCATACAAACACGACGAATATAAAATACAAGAAACTACATTTCAGGGAATTAATGTACCGTTGTCAAAATATTAATACGTCCATTAACATAATGAATATTGAGTTCATATATGAAAAATATTCTCAGAATGCTGTACGTCATTATGAATCGTGGGACTATAATTTGTGTTGATTTCGTTTGTTTACGGATCCGCAAATCTCATATTGCAACGAATAATTATGCCTAATGTTTTAACCCTTTTTCCCCATCAGAAGCAAAGTGAAAATGGCTTTTGCAACCAGCATTAAACCAGAACAGCCTTCGAGTAACTCGCAGTATGTTCAGGTTTTATGCTGTTTGCTGCTCATCAGTATCTAAGGGTTATACATGATGCATTTAAAACTTGAATTTAGTAAGAAAAGTCTTTAATTTATTGTTACTTTCTACCAAATTGTACGCATGGCAGACATTAAAATTCAACGTCATACACGCGCCCATCTTGATGATCAACGCAATGACGACGAATATAAATGTGCCGTGCTCTGTGAAAAGGGGGTTGAATGCATGTGCGAAAAGTGTCGTCCCAGATTAGCCTGTGCGGACTGCACAGGCATATCTGGGACGACACTTAACGCACATGCATTTAACCCTTTTTTCACAGAGCACGGCACACATGACTTTACAATTGTATCTGAGCGTGTTCTTGTAATGTTTCTTGATGAGTTATTTGCTTTTCTTCACACAACAGTTCACATAAACGTTATCTTATGTTTTACAACTAAAGCTTTGTAAAATCCTGTTTCTGTTTCAAAATATCTTTAGTCAACATAGTCAACATAAACAAAGAGACTCCACGAAATTAACACGAGATTAAATGGAAACACACTTTTACGATGAGCATAATGTTTGGATAATGAGAAAGCTGTGAATATTTTTTTTATGATTTTGTTTTTTGTTTAATCCGAATCAGTTTCTTGTATTGCTTAATTAACGGTATGCTAAATAAAAATAAAACAATTTTAAGGCTACTTGATACAACCGATAACAGCAAGTTCACGCTATCATCTGCATTATTACTGAAAACACATTTTTAACATGTTTTCTTATTATATTTCACACAGAAGCTACATTTATTCACCTTAACAATTTAATTAATAAAACTGAAATCGCGCCATTACATCTGAAGTATTAAATAAACTTCTAAAAACTCGACTGTGTGTGACGGAATTGTATACCTTTGATGCTTTGCTTAAAAAGGAAACATGTTTTAATTAAACATGAAAACGAATTAAATTGAAAATAAAAACAGCAACACCAACGTAAAGTAAATCAAAAAACACATTTTCAATATGCAATTCAACCATCACGTAACTTGTAATTGAATCTAATAATAACATTTATTATCCGGAAAGGTACACAAATGAGCCTCGTTCTGGGAAAACTGAGCTTAGTGAATGTGCGTCAAGTTTCGTCGCATATGAACCTGTGCAGTTTGCAAGTCTTATAAGGGACAACACTAATCCGCCTACAATGGATATTTGTTCAGAAGAGACGACATTTATTCGAAATTATCCATTAAAAGGAAAGGCTTATCACGGACGACTTTGTTCGCACATGCATTAATATAGGTTTTCTCAGATCGCGGCTCATTTATATCATTTAGTATCCACAAGGGTACACAAATCTGCTCAGAAATTCCACAATCGTTCCCCCTTTCGCACGATAACGAAAAATCTAATTAGCAGGGGGTTTGTTCTCATCATTTGCGCATCCATCAATAACGGCTTTATGCATCTCTTTGTCTTTTCCTATGAAAATATGACTCCCTACGTCCCTTAAGAAATACATGTGTCAGTGGTTAATGGAACCTTTTAGATGAAACTGAAACCACCCACAGCAAGTGCCTTTTGCGTACGGTAAAAGTATCAACAAAAACATTAAATGCAGCAGCGCTATGTAGTAGTATATGAGAAAACTTATGTGTTTTTATAAAACATGTTACGACGGAAAGAAGTACGTATTTACCATTATTCATGTTTTATAAGTACATTCTTGAAAAAAGTGTTGAATTTATTTTGCTGTTATTTCAACAAACATGGAATATGAACAATACTGATTATGCAATTTAACAGTATTTTTCTACTTATCACATATCGTGTCTATAAATTTACGTAAATAGTGTAGGTTATTTCATTTCATTATACATACTCAATGCATATGTCTGCAGAAATTCATTTCTTTTCATTTCTAAAAATCAATATATTCGCTAAAAATCATAAACTTCAATGTAAATTGGATTTTAATGATATTTTTCAAATAAAACGTGGTCTTTAATTTTCAATAATATGACTTATATGAGCATGTACTGTTTGGCAGCAGAAATCAATGCAAACTAAATATCACCACGACAGACAGCAATAAAATGTATTTAAGCCGCGGCCTACGAAAATGGTAGACAAGCCATTGGCGACCAACGCAGCTCCAGACGAGTTTGCACAGAAGCCACCCTGTCCGCTAACGAGACCACGCAACCTTACGACACCTGTATCTACGTAGGCCTCATATTGTATGAGCCCCATTTTCGTAAGAGACGGCTCATATGTGAGGTAAAACACAAATGAATTAGTTGTAAAATGGATTTTTCGGTATTGATAATATCTCGCATGCTGATATAGTTTGTTAACACTAAATCCAATTCCCATAGGGTCCTATTATAAAACGGTGTATTTTTAAGTCATTTGTCGTGCGTTTTATTGACACCATACTTCACATGCCTTGAAGCAATCTAATGATTAATATTTCTGCGTTCGCAAATTGGAATAAAAATTATATGTCATGCAACTTCAAAGATTATCCCATTCGCCAAACTACTACTGTGAAACCATTATTAATCGTCAGGCATTAATTTTCATAAATTTCATCAGTCGACCGATCGGCGAATTTAAGATCCTAACGAACAATCATGCTCTATGTTTGAACAAAAACAAACACTAAGTTGAACAGTATTTTAAAACTTTACCGCAGACATGAGGTATTAAATTCCAACATAATCCATGCACACATTCACTGCTGTTTCGTAATCAAGATTAATCCGGTTTTGACACAAAGGGATGTAGATTACACAAGGTACTTAACTGACACGTTACACTTCTTTAAAACGCGTGTGCAGTACAGCTGTATCGAATGCGTTGACTTCGTTTATGTAGAATGGTAATGAATTAGCGCTAATTGTTTATAACTTTATTACCCATTAGGTGCATTGTGTTTTTAAATAGTGTTTCATATTAGCCATCACGCAGCGAATGCCGATGAAAGACAATAAACCAAATGAAAAGATGACGATGTGTGATCAACATGCATATTTATCACAAATTAATAAAGAATATTTTAATTGCTGTTTGTTGTTTGTGTTTAACCACACTTATTACTATTTTATATGTATCAATTAATTTATTTTTAAATTATTGACATTATTGATTTATATACCGGTAGTTTACTTTTTAAGAACAAACACACACATAGAGTTTATAATTTTAATGTTGATATCAGAATAAAAAAAGCATTTTATTCAATTATAATAATAGAATAATATTAATTGGCAATTGGCTTCGTTGTTACAAACACTCGTTAACGGTTATTCGATCCCACTTGTCCGCTAATCATAACAATGAACGTGTGAATGGCATACATTAAGAGGGTCCATTACTGTCCCTTGATAACAAAAGACTAGTTAATTGGCATGTGACAAACAGGCCCCACCTCCTACAGTGATTCTCAAGTGTGTTCCCGCATATGTATTACACACAAATCGGATATTGACTGACGCATTTTTTTTAAATTCAAAATCAGAAATCGGCGAATTTAAGTGCTGACGAAATCGTCATTTTTATAAAAATGACGAAATTTTGTGCTGTCGAAAATAAATGGTTTCACAGTATCACCTTATGAAAACATGGTTTCGGCAGTAAGATGTCGACACGAGAATAGTACTTAAATAAACGCACAAAACGTTCTCCTTTCAATGTAGAATCCAATGAAATGCACCTTAAATAAAGAAAATATCAACAAAAGGCATGGTAGCGATCGCTAAATTACTTTAAGTCCGAAGAGAAAAGGAACTTTTTAGATATAGGCACTTCTTTTGATCCAATTTTGAAGGACGGGAGAGTCCACTGGGCATAAATGGGTTAATTGTTTTATTTCAATTATGTTGACATGATATCGTCTGTCTGTGTCGTTGAATTTGCATCGCATTGATATGAGGTTAATATTTTTTATTTACATTCGTGCGTGATTTCTACCCGGCCAAGCGGGAGGTCCGCCATGGGTATTATAGTGG
Source organism: Dreissena polymorpha (assembly GCF_020536995.1). Classification (NCBI taxonomy): domain Eukaryota; kingdom Metazoa; phylum Mollusca; class Bivalvia; order Myida; family Dreissenidae; genus Dreissena; species Dreissena polymorpha. Next base: position 3,651,147 of record NC_068355.1, on the reverse strand, counting down.
ACATGGCGTCACCATAGCGACCGAAAAGTCACGGATTCACAACTGTTTGAGCGTTCTTTGGATCTCTCCAAATGCTTATGAGATTTCGAAATTCAAATATTGTAAAAGCATTTTTGTAGAGCAAGTATCGGACCAATTAACGTATGTAAATTAAACAGAGACTACTTTGTATGTATATATCATTTCTTCGGATTCATTCGTGTATACGTTATTGTAAGATATAATTAGATGATTTAAAGGTTCAGACGAAACTGACTATTTATGTTACGCTTTCGTGCGGTTTAAAATTAAATATCAGCAAAGAATAATTCTTTTTTTTCTTCATGTTAAAAAAACAGTGAACATGTTTAATATGTTACTGTTTCATATTTAATTTCAATGTAACAACTTAACCTGATTCGCGAATTAATGAAAGTGATGAAAAGGTTTTTGTTTTTATTCTTGCGCACTTCTTTACTTGAACCCTTTTCAAGTTACATCAAACGGTAAAACATATTATAAAAATAAAAGGCATTGGGTTTAATACATTATCGTGTTTAACCACTGATGATTATAGATCGAGCCGCTTTTGACAATATCATTTCTTAATAATATCCACAAACTCTAAATATCCCTTATACTAATAATAAGCCATTTTTATGATTTCAAACATGAGACTGAGATTTTGTTCTTGTTTATAAATATTGTGCATTAAAGGGGCCTTTTCACGTTTTAGTAAATTGATTTTTTTAAAGTTGGTTCAGATTCGCAAATTATGGTTGTAGTTATGATATTTGCGGGGAAACACTAAAACTGAACATTTATCATGCTCTAAAATATCCATTATTTGCATTATTTGACGATTGAAAAACCTCAACTATAAAGCGTTGCAACGCGTTACGATTGAATAATTTGGAGAGTTTTGTTGGTGTCGTTATATTGTGTGATACTACAAGGACTGCTTTTATAAAGAATAAAATACATCAATCATTGTGTGAGCACGGATGGTCGAGGGGTCTAAGCGATAGACTTTTACTCCATTTACGCCAGGGGTCAGTGGTTCGAGCCCTGTTGAGTTACTTTGTTTCTTTGTTTAATTATATTCATGTTTTTTACTGGAGCTTTTTAGATCCAATGTTTACATTTATCAATATAAAGCTTTTAATGACAAACTTCAAAACATTCCAAAATCGGTGAAAAGGCCGTTTTAAACAAAACATGGTTCGTATTAGAATAGCATGTTTTGATGACTTTGTATTACCATTTGTTTTCAAATATTTGTGATACAAATAGCATCCGCTTAATAAAATAGTTGTATTTAAAGCGAGACTATACGATCTATATATGTGTTGAATTAATTATAGTATATTGATAAAAATATGTTACAATAACACAAAATAGGCAAGAAAAATTATACATGGAAGACGAATTTCATAAAATACAGCAAACACAAAAAAGCGCGCCGAGCCAATTGTGACGAAGATATTTCGTACATATTTTCCTACAATAACCAAAGCATTAATTTTTTTATTAGGATCGGAGTAAGTGTTCGTGTGTCGTGTGAATAGATATCGTTGCAGGATATTAAAACGATCCGTAAAACTAAATTTAGTTTCACATCGTACATGCTTGGTATACATGCTGGCGAATTCGATTGTACAGACATTTTCGATTTCAGAATTAAATACCTGGCTTATTTCGCATTTTCGACGCATGTTTTTCTTAACTTTTATTTCAATTTAAATTGAAATATATGTATAATAATGTGTTTACTCATTTTATATAAACTCATAAATATTTGACAAAATCGTATAGTCTCGCTTACTCCTTTATTTTAAAATCGTGTTAAATGTAACGTGTATGAACCGCGCTCTGTGCGAATAGGGCTCTAAGTGTGTTAAAGCTCCTATAAAAAGAAAATAACCATGAAAGCGGAAAGTATTGTCCCTGATAAGACACCGCGGACTACTCAGGCTAATCTGGGACGATACTTAACGCTCTGGCATCTATATGTATACTAATCTGGGACGATACTTAACGCTCTGGCATCTATATGTATACTAATCTGGGACGATACTTAACGCTCTGGCATCTATATGTATACTAATCTGAAGCGATACTTAACGCTCTGGCATCTATATGTATACTAATCTGGGACGATACTTAACGCTCTGGCATCTATATGTATACTAATCTGGGACGATACTTAACGCTCTGGCATCTATATGTATACTATCTGGGACGATACTTAACGCTCTGGCATCTATATGCATACTTAAACATTGTATTCCAATAGACTTTAAATAATTATACTGACAAAAGAATACAGCGGAATATAACTGTGCACCATTAAACATACACAATTCACCCATTTAAGAAGACACAGTTCTATAAATATTTAATGCAGGTTGTTAGTCATGTATAGGTCCATTTTAAAGTTTTTCCGAAACAACAATATAATTCCTGATTATGTAATTGTCTTTGAAAACACAAACGCATTATTGCATCTAAATTAAATCTCAATAAAACAAATTCGTTAAGTAGCGGTAATTCCGATTAAAGTGAAGTATGCATTTCTTTAATAAAAAATTGATTGAAGTTAAAGCAAATACAAACAGATTAACAATATCGGATTCACTTTCTTGCGGAATAAGTATATGGCAATTCAAAATCTATGGAATACAGTATGTCTCGAAATGCCCAACTTTACTGTGAAAATACCCGGTATGTAGAATACATAATGTATGATAATATATCTTACAATATGCTATATTTTAAGAATACTGCAAACTATGCACTACCCTAACCTCAATCACCTTGCACAGGAAATAACATTAAGTTATAAATAACTACTTATTTATATAGAAAATAGTTTAATAATATTTACAACGTACCTGATGGAAAATCGGTTGTCCGATATTTAACTTGATAACTCTGCGTATTTTTTTGCTATAAAAATAATACAACCGTATAGCGGTCTTTAATAAACTAAAAATTAACAGTAAACATTAGAAGTAGACATGTCCATGAATGAAAGTTTGCGCTCGCAAAGCCCCTGCTCTCTGTATTCAGTTCAATATTTCCCAGTTATTGGATGGATGACCGGGTTTTATATCGGCATCGTACTCGCCTCTAGAGGAGGTGTGGCTTAGAGCAGATTACAGCCTCAGGTTCGCCTAGCGCGTCTTTCCTATCTCCTCTGCTAAGTAAATATCGGCCTTAAACACCTTTGTTGTTGTATACTCCTGTGAATAGTTGTGACGCTGTTTTCATTTACACGCAGGATATTAAGAAAAGGCTATGTTTAGCGAGAGAAGGTGCGTTAAGTTGTGCGAGGTTCTAATTTCCATGGACGTCAATTAGTGCGGGGCTCTAATTTCCATGTACACATTCAATAGAACGTTTTGGTCACATAGGTTGCTCTTCTCGTATTTCCTGATACGGCTTATGAAGTTTCATAACCATATTTGATTTTTTTTTCATAATTATCAGAGTAAAACTAACCGTCTCCAAACCATTGTATTTGTTTTCTCACATATTTATGTGATAAAAGGCAGTTCTTTACACCACCAATAGAAAAAAATAGTCACTATGACGTCGGAGCTGACACACAAAATAAGCAGATGGACTTTGATGTTCACTCAACGTACACATGTGCCTCGTTCTGAGAAAACTGCGCTAAATGCATGCTCGTAAAGTGTCACCCCAGATTAGCCTGTGCGTCAGGAAAGACTCAATAGGGACAACACCGCCTAAACTGGATATTCTTCTAGAAGAGACAATAATTGAACGAAAACTTCAAAAAAAAGCGGAAAGTGTCGTCCCCGTGGACTGCGCATGCTTATATGGGATGACACTTTACGCATATGCATTAAGTCTCAGAACGCGACTTATGTCATCGTCAAATAGTAAATATTTTATGTCATTTTTCCACGGATTTGTTTATATTTTATCAAAATTGTTCCTCGCAACCCGAATACGTTTTTTTATCATAATTTGTTATTGAAGTAAATGATGTACTAATCTGTGTTTTAATTTATTGTACACAACTAAATTTTTCACCCAAAAAATAAGAATGCAACGGGATATCTTGAAAGTTTAATAATCATGTTTACGAAGAGCATTTTATCATTTTAAATTTAATTGCAAAGTTTTCATTTTATGCACGATTTTTTTTATGTGTTAAATTGTAATATATTGTTAAAAATATGTTACAATAACACAAAATAGGCAAGAAAATTATACAGTGAAGACGAATTTCTTAAAATGCAGCAAAGACAAATGAGCTCCTCGAGCCAATTGTGACAAAGATATTTCGTACATATTTTCCTACAACAACCGAAGCATTCGTCTTTTTATAAGGATCTGAGTTAGTGTTCGTATGAAGAGACACCGTTGCAGGAAATTTAAATGATCCGTAAAACAAAAGTGTGTCTTTGTGTCGTATGAACGAACGAAAATAGATTTAGATTCGCATCGTACATGCATGCTGGCGAATTCTATTGTACAGACATTTTCGATTTCAGAATTAAATATCTGGCTTATTTCGCATTTTTCGACACTTGTTCTTCATAACTTTTATTTTAATTTATATTGAAATATATGTATAATACATTTTTTGCACATTTCATATAAATTCATAAACATTTGACAAAATCGTGCATACCCACTTTAAATATTTAGTTTTTCGAATGTCAAAATGTTCCATCGGCGATAATAAAGGATTTTTTTGATTGAAAACTTGAAGATTTTAACATAGAAACATTACATAATTGAAACTTATGGTAATGAAGGTTTTGATTTAAAGAAGCTTAATTATAATTGTGTAAATTCCGAAATATACAATCCCTTAGTTTTAATTGTGTTGTACACAATATAGATTTATCTCCCCTATCTGTTTTCATCTTAATGAGCCTCAGTCTGGGAAAACTGGGTCTAATGCGTAAAGTGTGCAATATTAGCCTGCGCAGTCTCCAGATATATGCGTAAAGTGTGTAATATCAGCCTGCGCAGTCTGCAGATATATGCGTAAAGTGTGCAATATTAGCCTGTGCAGTCTGCAGATATATGCGTAAAGTGTGCAATATTAGCCTGCGCAGTCTGCAGATATATGCGTAAACTGAGCAGTATTAGCCTGCGCAGTCTGCAGATATATGCGTAAACTGAGCAGTATTAGCCTGCGCAGTATGCAGATATATGCGTAAAGTGTGCAATATTAGCCTGCGCAGTCTGCAGATATATGCGTAAAGTGTGCGATATTAGCCTGCGCAGTCTGCAGATATATGCGTAAAGTGTGCAATATTAGCCTGCGCAGTCTGCAGATATATGCGTAAAGTGTGCAATATTAGCCTGCGCAGTCTGCAGATGTTTCAGGGACGATTCTTTCCGCTTTTCTTGCAGTTTTGTATAAGGAAAGTATCTTCTTAGCGAAATCCAGTCAAGGCTTAAAGTGTCGTCCCTGATAAGCATGGACCGACTGCACAGGCTAATCTGGGACGACACGTAAAGTAGATCATTTAAGCCTCGTTTTCCCAGAGACTCATGTTGTTCCAATGTTTAAGTTTTTAAAATACAATTTATAAATAGTAATAACTATTGGCTCTCATTCACTACAACCACTAACGGACTGCATATGTGTATTGAATAACATAATTCACATGCTAAGTATTTTCACTAATGTGGTGATTTTTAACCTACCACCGTGTATACTTACGTTCATTTCTCTTTAGGTATATTGTTCATTTTAGTTGATATATAAAAGCGTCCATTGATTTCTGGTAAGCATTGCCGAGGTTTTATTCATTATTGAAAATATGCATAGAAATGTATCGTTGTGTGTTGTCTTTATATCCATTTGTTTAATAAATGTTTATTGCGTTGATAAAGACCAGAACCTCATTATTATGCTATATAAATAAGTCAAACCTCTATTACGTAGATTTCAACTGTATCACTATGGAAATGTCCGAGTAACGCCGCATGAAAAGACAGTATAAAAGCGTTCCGCGTTTTCTCTCTAAACAGTCAGTCTGTAGAGGGACGGGAACGGCGGGACAGCGAGACCACCAGTGTGGAGGACATACGGGACGGACCTGGGTCTGTGTGTACCTGGGGCAACCTGGGTTTTCGCGGGAGGGGGGGCCCAGAACATCGAGGGGGTGGCTTAAGAGAGGGACCCCGGGCGGCGGTACTCAGTGCGCTCAACGCACTGGGGAAACCGTCTCGGGGATGAAGACGACGGCCGGTGACGACAAGAGGGGCCATAAAGGCAGAGCTGTGTGCTGCACTCCCTTGGCGGAGCTGCGTTCAGACATGAATTTGTCTTGAAATTGTCTTCCAGTGCACATTAAGGTCTCTTTGGCCACCATGCACTGGTCTATTTGGATCTAAATTATATCTTTGGCGAATACCCGGGTAGACGGGCTAAATTTGACCTACTTTGGCTCAAAATTAATCTTTTTCCCCTGAAAGGTCACAGGGGCAGTTCCATTCATATTGACCCCTTGAAGGGGCGCGCATGGACCTGAAAATAAACTCTGAAGAACAACAATCTAAACAGACAGGGACTTTGGGCACATACAGACTGGCTATCCTCTTCAAATGTTCTAAGAGCCTTGAAGTTGGATTCCTACCGCTCAGCAGCCCGGGTCGCTTATAGTTGATATATAAGTCACATACCTTCATACAAACACTACAAGGCTCCATACCTAGGGTATCGAGTCACACAGACTCGGAGTCCTTTAAGGACATATGTCTCAATACATCGTTCCGAGACAAAGGTCTCCATACATAGTCTCGAGGCATAGGTCCCCACACATAGTTCCGAGACATAGGTCTCCATATATAGTCTCGAGGCATAGGTCTCCTATTGTGCTTTGTATTATTGTCTGAACCATGCTATAAAGACCGACGCTCGGTCGAAGACACGTTACACTAAATCAATTCATTAAAATGGGCCAACTTATATTCGAACGAATAGGAAACACTTAACATTTATTTTTAAAATTGTAAAAATACTTCTTATACAATATTACTCGCAGGCTATTCTGGTTTAATGCTGTTTGCACATAGCCATTCTCACTTTGCTTCTGAGTTTCAAAGGGTTCAGTAATCATCTTATCATTTAAACTCGCAAACATAATATTTTGTCGTAGAATCACGCATAGAAATATGTATGCATTGACAAAGTCATACCCCCACCATTTATACATGTTTGCACAATTGTAACAATGACGAAACGTCAAAAAGGTCATGTGTTAGAAACATGGAAGAACTCATTGACTTGTTAGCTAACCTCTTTGTATTTATTAGGAATTCTTATTTAAAATAACATTGATCTTCGATGTAAGAAAACCGAGCTTGATGCGTGTGTCTGCACAGGCTAATCAGGAACGAAAATTTCCTATGTTATGGAATATTGCGTTTAACGTAAGTATCTTCTTTACGAAAATCCTGTCTAGGAGGAAAGTGTCGTCCCTTATTAGCCTATGGTCGGGTCAATACACAGGCAGCAGTATCATAAGTTCACCCCCCCCCCCCTCCCCCCGGACCATACCCCCCCCTCCCGAGCTTACCACAGGAGTTCCAGATAGTTAGATAATAATAATAATAATTTCTTTATTTTCCGAAGGTAACTCATTAAGACAACACATTGATACAAAGTCATGCAAACAGTTTAACAATGGCAATCTTATTTTCAATAAGGCCTTCAAACAACTATGGTATGTATAATGCATTTCTACATTATAATGCAAACATGTATACTTTGACGTACATTAAGTACTGTAACATTGTAATAGAAGTGTCATAAAAAGCAAGTATATTATATGACTTCTCTTATATTATTAATTTCCCTTCCAATATTGAAATGGTCTCAAGGAACAAATATTTATTAACAGAAAGTATTTAATAATATAAATGTATTGTTGATTACATTTTCCCATATGCATACACTCTAACGCACGCACGCACGCACACACACACGCGAGCACGCACACACCTATACACACACACACTTATACAATTACCATATCTTAATTAACACGACCAATAACAATAACAGAAAGTTAACAAAAACAGCCGCGTACATTATTGTACAAAGGCAGAGTTTAAAAACGTGGAATACATTATTCTTGAAATAGTTTACGATTGATAGAAGTGGCTGATACACACAAATATTATAATTACAGAAAACAATATTCATGACCAGTGTTGTTCACAATAGGATATGAAATTACAAAACTGTTATGAAGAATAGCCTGCACCTCCTTGTTATATAAATAGTTTGAAAAAGCAATATGTATATTTGTTTGCAGAAATTAAATCTACAGTAATCATTACGACACTTATGGAGGAGTATTTGACTTTTGAATAAGAGGAAAACAGAAAAAATTTACTACGCGTGAGACTCATTTTGCGCCTCAAAGAGGAAATATTTCTTAAGCCTATGTTTGAATGTGGTGAGAGTGAGAGATTGGCGAATACTAACCGTTATGTGGTTCCATATTTCCATACCAGAGTAACTAAACGACTTTATTAAAAGGTTTGAGTGAGGTGTTTTATGCATCAAATCATTGTTTGATATCGATCTTAAATTGTAATTATTGTTTTTCACCAGTTTTATCAAGTCGTCAATATATGTGGGCGTTAAATTATGAAGAGATTTGTAAATAATTATACCTGTGAAATATTTACATCTGTTTTCAAAACAAAGCCATTGTATTTTTTGTGATAAATCATAATCATTTATATTTAAGTCATTACGTAATATTACTCTTAAAAACCTTCTTTGCAGTTTTGATATTCTGTTTATGTCTCTAGTATTTTCATTTTGCCATGTGAAACATCCATAATCAATAATTGGTGTAACATACGCATTATCGAACGTAATTTTCATCTCAGGTGTTAGAAAATATTGTATACGCCTGAACAGTGATAATTTCGAAACAAGTTTTGAACAAGTTATATCAACATGGGCCTTCCAGTTTAAATGTTTATCAATATGGATACCTAGAAGTTTTTGGGTTGCAACATGTTTTATTTTTGAGTTATTTACAAACAAATTTAGATCTTCTGAATGTTTAAGTTTTTGGCGTGATCCTATAGTCATGCAAGTAGTTTTATCTGGGTTGACTGCCATATTATTTATCATACACCAATTTTGTGACCTTAGTAAGTCGTCTTGAAGTGTGCAATTTATCATAGTTATATTATTCCCTTTACAGTGGATTGTTACATCATCAGCATACATGTCAGATTCTGATGTTAGTTTTAAGGGTAGATCATTCACGTAAAGTAAAAATAACAAAGGTTCTAAAATGGAGCCTTGTGGTACACCGGAACTTATCATGCAGGTGTCTGATGTTACTCCATCTGCCCGAATTAGTTGCAAACGGTTTTGTAGATATGATAAAAAAAACTTCAAAGACGAATCCGAAAAATGATATAGTTTCAACTTGTGCAGAAAAATGGTGTGGTCTACTAAGTCAAATGCTTTTTTGAAATCTACAAAAACAGTTCCTATCATATAACCATCGTCCATACAATTTAACCATGAATCAACGAGTCTGAATAAAGCAGTTTGGCATGAGTGGTTTTGTCTAAAATCCGATAAGTGTTCATTTAGTATACATGTTTCTTTTAAATATTTATTTAATTTAATGGCTACATGTCTTTCAATTATTTTAGAAATTGTAGGTAATAAAGAGATAGGTCTAAAATTATTTGGATCATGTTTATCTCCTTCTTTATGGAGAGGTACGACACTTGCTAATTTAAGTAAGTCTAGAAAGATTCCAGTTGAAATTGAAGTATTTATTAATGTCGTAAGAGGTTGTACGATATAATCTTTGCAAAGTTAAAGGATATTAGGTCCTATTCTGTCTAAGCCACTACTTTTATTAGGATTAAGTTTATCAATTAATGTAATAACTTCCATAGGCGATTTATATTCTAATTTGAACTCTCGGTTACCCCATTTTCATCTATGTACACCTATTGTTTATGGTTTGACTTTTCAACAACGCATATTGACAACAATACACAGTTTAAAAAAATAACCCTCGTATAGGTATTATATACAGTCTAACCTGTCAATAAAGACCACTTAAGGAATTTGGTCGTTGTGGTCTTTGTTCACAGGTGTTCTTTATTCGCAGGGTCGATTGAAACTTTGCAAAATATGCTAGTAGGATTTTAACAGGTACCTTTTCTATGTATGTGCTCTATTGCTTACATGGTTGAATACTAATGCATGTATAATGTCATAAAGGATTGAAAACAAAGTTTTGATTTTATATTTATTATTTCAATTTCCTTATGTTTTCATTATTTTTTTCATTAATCATATCATGTATAAATAACTATTGACATACATGAATATGTACTTGAACTGACACATTCAGTATCGATAATCTTTGCACATCTTATCACGGAGAAATTTAAGAAAGGAATGAATATCAAAATGTATGTTTGTAATTGGCATTGTTATCATAACGAAACCGTACATAGCTTTATGAGTTGATGAAAGCCCCAAACTTTTGTTTGATATTTTCAGCAATTAGTACATTAATCACGAGTCACTAAAATACAAAGGCAATTGATTACACTTTCGACAAACTGATAAATGCAAAAAAGAAGCAGGGGGCTACCAATTAGCAATATGTGTTAAGTAAACAAACAACTGCTATCGAGTGCAGTAAACTTTCACTTGCCAATATCTCCATAGCGACCGACGAGTCTACTTGTTAGATGTATATCACGTGACTATCACAGCGTCATGGTGGTCATTTTTGTTATTGACAGTTGCGAAATTGTTGATTGTTATGATTGAAGTGGTCTTTGTAAAGTATAAAAATGGACATTTGGGAATGTGAAATGGCGGTCCTTGGTCTTTGTTCGCAGGTGGGCTTTATTCGCAATATATAGTGAAATCGTTCGGGAGGAAATCGTTGTGGTCTTTATGGACAGGTGGTCTCTATTAAAAGGTGGTCGCTGGGACAGGTTGGACTGTATACACAAGGTATGAAACGCACTATATACCTATTGCTGAAAGATTGTGGAACACGAGAAGTGTGTCCATCGAGAACACGCAAGTTCCCATGCAGTTGCCGACAAAATGCAACTGGACTCGTTAAAAGATAGTAAGAGCAACGTGATTACACAACTAACCGATCTCCTGTTCGGCTAATATCTTTAATATTCAATTAAATTCGACTTTCTCGCTATATGTCTGTGTTTCGGCAACTGCATGGGCACATGTGTGTTCTCGATGAAAACGGTCACGTCCCCTGGGGTAAGCTCGGGGGGGGGGAGGGTAGGGTCCGGGGGGGGGGGGGGTAGGGTCCGGGGGGGGGGTAAATTTATGATACTGCTGCCTGTGGGTCAATATACGAAAAAAAATCCAATCAACCCCCAATATAACATAGCAATTAAAGGTTTATGATAACTGTGTGTGTGTAACTACTTAAATTTTATTATTTTGGTGTCTTTACTTAGGTTTCGGGGGCAAATAACACATTGCGTTAATAAAAACTTATGTAAGTATATTACGTAACAGAGAAATTCATCATGTACCCAAATGACCGCTAATACAATGGCCGTTAGTGCATACTTATTGACTCAAACATGTTATTCTTTTTTGGCAATTTTCTAATGTTCATGTTTTGTTTTAAATAGTTATCCCTAGTATTATTGTGTATTCCGTTATTGAAGCTCAAGCGTCATAAGAAAGGAGACCACAATTAAACGAACATATCAGACCTGCGTGTGCTAAACACTAACTCATACTTATTTGTTTTATAGGGATGCGTCAACAATGCCATAATATTATGCCCTTTCTGTGTTAATTGCAGCATTTGAACTCCGAGCATGAAACAAGTTATTATTGTTTCGTTTTGTCATAAATGGTTAAATAATGAGTGCAAACACATCCAGACAAGATTTGTGTCCAATATGTAAGGAGGAGATTGAGATTTCCAAGAATTACTGAGGTGCTAATCAGTGGTAGGGAGTGAAGGGAGTAAATGAAGCTAATGTGAAGCGAACGTACGATGTTGTTACTGAGGCTGGTACTAAAGTACATACACATGTCGTCAGCAGTACACAAATGATAAAAACATTAAAAGTTATACCGCAAATCAAAGTTGTAGTTCTGTACAAAAGAGAACCATAAGGCAATCAAGTGGAGGTTTCGAAAGTTATAAAGACTGCATACTCTGTGGTTATAAGGTTAAATTGGACACATGGCATTTTGGCTGGGTACGTACTTAGTGATTCCCGTTCAGATGTCATATGGTTATTGTATTGAAAAGATGAAAGGCGCAAGGTTGCAGCAGTTAGTCATGATATTATTGAAGCAGTTCGTTAACAAGCTGTAATTGCACCACTACAAGTGGGACTTGTTGTTCAAATCAATCGTCTACATCGTTAGAATGTAAGTCTTAAATGCAGCGGATTTTGTGGAACCTGATTTCCTGGGGAGTGGTATAGGCTTGTTTGATATGTCTGTTCTCCTTGATGATGACCACAATACTATCACCATCGACGGCAAATGTACTTTCATGGGATGGGTGTCAATACATTTATTAGCCTGCATCACGGACAAATGTTTTGATTCCGCAAAAAAGGCTACAGAGCTGAACACTAGAAATAAAAAAAATTCTACCTTTAGTTCCTGTTGGCAAGGGATGCTTGTACTAAAGTAGTATTCGAGGACCTGACGTGATTTCTGGATTTTGACAAGAGGGTCGATATTTTGTGAGAAGCCTCCTTCAGCTTCAAGCAGGCAACACCGAATAAGCAGGGAATCATGCATTATTTGCACCAGGAAAGCTAGCACATTGAGCAGCTGTCAGTCAAATTCTTGCCTATAATCATTTGTACTCTGTGGATAAGTCGTGCATTCTGTTAACATTAGACTCTGTTTGTAACCTTGCCATGAAGCACAACTTTTCCACAATTTTAACGTTTGACAAACCATTGTATTGACAGGCTTCAACAATTTTCATTGATGTGCCACAAAGAAGTTGCATGAAAGTCTTGTTCTGATGTTGAGGTGTTTTAATGAACTTGCTGGGAGCCATAGGATTCATCATTTGATGAACCGGTCTACAACATACTTGAGACTATGGGATAAATGCCATTGTGCACATTTTGACAGGATAATCTGTCCAGACGGCTAAGCGGGGCCATTTTCGTATTGACAATTGCCAACACAACCAGCTCATATCAGGAAGATTCCGAGATTCAGATACTGCTTTATAAGGCAGTGAAGTTACACTTTTCCAAGCCAATTATATTGCTGAATTATCACTTTATGGTAAGCAAGGCAAAGATGTTGATCAAGGCGGGTCTCACTGGTTGTTGGATGATGCCGAGTCTTATGCAGATTTCACGGACAAGCAACCTTGGTGTTCGATGGTTACGAAGACGGTCCTTCTACCAAAAAAAATATCACACCCCAGAGACGAGGACAAAAATCTAAACCCGAGAATGAGTTTCAACAAAGAGCAGAATGATCATTCAAAAATGAGGACATTTTTCTCGTGACAAAATAAAGGCAGGCATGATTGCTCTGATCAGCACAGCTCTGTCTAAAGGGAATGTAATGCCAGGGGATGCAGACGTTGATATTGTTAAATCAACAGTGGAATGGTCCCGCCCGAAGCCCCACAACGTTATTCGGAGAGGATACAGATTATGTATCAGGTGATAGTGGACAGCCGAATGCCATAAATTTGATTTTACGATGAATCAACTGCTTAGTGTTATCAACAAATCAATCAAAGTGTTGTATGTCTCCAAAACGTTTTACACAAAAATCATCATCTTTGAGCCAAACGTTATGGACTTGTGATCCTTCTCTATTTGGCTGTCTTTGAAGGCCATGTTGGATGTATGTGTTTCATAATAAACGTACGCACACTATATCTGGTGATCTTAAAGTGTTCTTTGGTCCCCGAAACCTGGGTATAGACACCAAATCATCAAATTTGAGTGGATAGTTACATAGTTATGATCATAAATAGGTTTTGGTGGCCATCTGGGCGGCCATCTTGACAAAAAAAAAATTCCGGTATTCCAATTTCGGTAAACTTTTGATATATTATAAAGTACGCACTACCCTACCAGTATCAGTGAAAATACCTTTTTTAGCAATTGTTTTGGGGTCAAAGTGTATATTGACCCGACTACTATGTGGACTTCACAGGCTAATCAGGGCGACATTTAACGCACATGCATGAACGCCCGTTTTTTTTCAGCGAGCATCTGTTTTATATATGTAATCTCATTTGATCACGAATAATTATCGGCTGGACCGCGGAATAAAAATAAACTCTAAGAGAATACTTAGTAATTTTGTATTGATTATATGTGTCAAAGGCCAAACTTAAAGACACAGTTTAATATAGGCAATCCCATATCAACAGATTAATAAACTTACTAGTTATGTAGGAAAAACACAAACGGTCAACATGACGTATTTTTGTTATTGAGTTATATTCTTCACGAGCTTTCAAAACAACACATCAATGCTATGTCTGACAACCACAATTCAAAGAAGCTTGTGCAAAAACACTAACGACGACATTGGAAGGGCGTATTTACGTCAAACCGCATTATAGAACGTTCAGGCCATTAATAGAATGATAGAAACAGGAGCAGCGATAACTTTATCATTATTATGGTTTGAGCAGCGGCATTTCGTTAATGATACCACAAAACCTTCTGTGACCTTATAGCGGACAACGTAGTTCCGCGCCTAACTGAGCGATTTCGCAGGCCGATCTGGAGCAACGCTGGTGGCATATGAGATAGGACCGATTTTCGCATGACGTAGTTGTTTAGCACACATTTCTCTGCAACAAAACTGTCTCAGCGACAGCAAGGTGTTATGGTGCTTGTATATCTACATACAATATTGCATTGTATATAATTCCATTATCTGTATGAATAATTTAAATCGAGAAATATCAGGAGAGAGATTTTCGTTTTCATCCGCCTGTAGTTTTTCGTTGTCCATATAGTGGTTTTAATATGTACAATATGTTGCTTCACTTTCACAATTGCGTTTACTGTATTTGTTTTTAAATTATAATCCTTTCACAATATCGACTGCTTAGATTATTCTTAAAATGTTCTAAATTGGATTCCGATTGTTTATTGTAAGTACAGAGATGGGCCAGTGTTTGTTTAGTTACAACATATACATGGCGCGATTATCTGTTTAATGACATAAAGATTGATGATCAAGCTTCAAGAAGATTCAATTTTTTTTTGTATTCCTATAAACTTGTATTTCATGATTATTTTTAACCCATTTATGCATAGCGTCTAGAAAAAAGGCCTTGGCAAACAGCGTATACCCAGATGAGACGCCGCATGATGCGGCGTTTCACCAGGGTCTGCGCTGTTTGCTTAAAGGAATTTCTGTATGAAATATTTTAAATATAGAAATAAATAGCCTAGACATCAGTAATTTTTGGAAATAAATTGATCCAATTTAGAAGGATGGGAGAGTCCACTTGGCATAAATGGGTAAATACATTATTTTAATGAATGGATGTTTTCGCATTTGCAATGTGTTGCTTTTTCATACGTATTACATCACGCTAAAAGTCTAAGAAAACCCATTTATGCCTAGTGGACTCTCCCATCATTCTAAATTGGATCAATTTATTCCCAAACTTAGGAATAACCTAATTAAATCTCCACTAAGAAAATTAGCGGGGAGTAAAGTCGAGATATAATGCAAATTTCAATACAAAATAAACGCTAATCACATGTTTACTTATATGGCTGGAAAGTGAGCGTCATTTAAAATTTTAAAAAAAGTAACGAAGGGTATACAACGGAGAAAAATAACTGTCTTGGCATTGACTTCGCCAACTTGACCATCACGTGATTACCCCCTCAGATTATTAACCTGTGACGTATGCACACTTTGGGCACGTGGGCGCCAATTTCACGTGATTTCCACTACCGCGCTTTTCAAAACAAAGGAGAACTACTTTTCGCATTTTCAAAGTGTTGCTTTTTCATACGTATTACATCACGCAAAAAGTCTAAGAAAAGGATCGGCGAACCATTAATGAAATGCAACATTAGTCTTGCATCTGTATTTATGTCAAGAAATCTAAATTGCAAATTTTCAAAAATGTAGATACCTCCTTTTATCCTATTACCAGATGAAAATGGATAATATAATAATGATCGTATAAACGTAAGGGCTATACTATGGCTATTTTTAGAGAATCTGTTTTTGTCAACAACGGAAAAACAAAATCGTCAAAACTGCGATATTTGCTTATTATTAATGGAAAAAATGGAGGAAATAATAGGATAAATAGATTATTATGTGAGTTTGGGATAGAGATCAAGTTTATCAATTCATGATCGGCTCGGCAAGCCTCGTGCTACCATGGTTCTAAGCCTCGCACAATCACTTGATCTTTATCCAAAACTCACATTATATTCTTTCTCTATTTATATTATCGACGAGTATCGTTCCTATTTAAAACATACGATTTTGCGTTTTCTATAATTTTGTATATTTTCAGATAAAATTAAATTAAATTAATTAAATGTACCATCATTTTATGTCCTAAAATTCAGAGGGAAATGGGTATAGATTGTTGTTGACCCTTAAAAATAACAGTCTTACTGCTAGAGTGATGTAACTTAAAAAAAACATATTGAAAATGCTTATTATTATATTTTAGTCGGTCTTTTTCGTCATAACCAGAACTATGGCTTTTCTAGCGAAAGAAAAATATCTTGCTGTTTGTGTCTCTTATAGTATTGTTTTTGGATAGCTGATCTCTAACAAACATACTAACCATCATGTGAAAATGTTTAAATCCATGTTATGGTTTGAATATGTGTACATTGTCACATTTTTAGTAATCACTCTTTTTGTGTCGCGTGTTACTTAAAACGTTCTGCAACTGGATTATGACATTTTACACGCATATTATTCAGCTTGTGAATTTTCTAACCTGGGTACTTTTGTTAATTTGTTGAGATATTCGTGGATTTTTTTTCAGAAAAGATGGAATATGGGTTGTCTGTGTCCTATGTCTAATTATTATTTTATTTGAAACGGTACCCGTTTAATTGAATGTATAAAGATGGACACACCGTACCAGACATTTATTAATTGCATTTATGCAACGCATAAATAAATTAATAAAACTAGAAAAATGATAATAAAACTCAAAACTTACAGCAATGGAACGTTAATGTAAAGTTGTTTGATTGCTTTATAATAAGTATTATATTTGAATTGAAATGACGCAGTATATAAGACCCAATTTGTTCACCAATTTATTGAAGTGGCAGGCTCGTCTATACTTACTCCTCGCTTATAAGAATCCGAGAGCTCATGATACATAGTTCGTGCTTATTTCCCTCCTGAATTGGACATTTAATAATACATTGTTTAGATATACCGTCATCATACATTCGTCGTCATTGTCACGATGTGTCTAATTCAAATTTATATCGGTAACATGTATAACGAAATCGTGAAACAAGCTTAAGACTTTTCTTCTAGCTATTCGTAACATAAGTTTTTTAAACATTAATAGGCATGGTGCTCTTAATGCTTTTCAGATCTACACTCTTCAAACAGAAACATCTCAAAAACAGCGCGATATCAGATGTCACCTTAGATTATTTGAGCCTCGTTGAGTCAAAGTCTGAGTTTGAGTCCAAGTTTGAGTTTATTATTGATGAATACGGCTCCTGGGCTTTATACACGTGCTCAAAGTGTCGTCCAAGATTAGCCTTTGCAGTCGCACAGTCTTATCAGGGACAATACTTTCCGCCTTAACTGAATTTTCGCTAAAAGAGCCGTCCTGTAAATGAAAACAACCATAAAGCGGAAAGTGTCATCCCTGATAAAAATATACGACTGCACAGGCTTATCTGTGTCGGCACTTAACGCACATGCATTAAGCCCAGTCTTCACAGAAAGCGTTTCATTTAAAAAATAATTCGAAAACAAAAATTTATTTTCAAGCGAAAAAAAGTAAAACACATTCAGCAAGCTGTGATACAATTTTTATAATTGAAAATTATAACATGTTTGGAAAAGTTCATATATATCAAATAATAAAATCAACGTAAAATGGTAAAACAACAATCTAAATGAACTTATGATATGCATGGTATAGGTTCATTTCGTAAAGAGTTATGATGATACAATCACACATTAAAAGTGGAACATGTTATTATACACATTTGCATTACACACATGTGAATTGTTTTGATTGATAACAATGCAAAAATTAATTATTTATATTGATCAAGTCTGCGTTATTTTACGATTCTCGGATCCGAAGAAGCATGTTTTAAGGGTAATCGCAATCGCATAGTGTAGGTGTTGGCAATTATAAACAGAACAGAACAGAACATAAGTTTATTACGACTTGTACATAGTACATCGTCAGTCTTAACCTTGTAATTATACATACATCAACAGGTCATGTGAATAGGAAGTGATCATACAGTTATAAGTAATATACATTCAATCTAACGTAATGCATGCAAGTAGTTTGAGAAAAAAGAAAATAGCATTTTTACAAACTATTTATGTGGCAGGGTGGCTATCTAGTTATCAACATTTACGGAAATATACTAAATTAGAATTTGGTTATCTTGCGCATAAAATGTGTATTATTATGTTAATAATAATAGTAAGACATAACACACATATTTTGCATATATTACATAGGTTCCATAAGGCATCAAATTAAACAATCAGACACGTCTGTTTTACATCTGTATGTAAAAAAAAAAAGAAAGAAAAAAGTAATACTTTTTTGTATTGAACAAAAGTTGGGCATGTAACATATAACATATGATTCAGTATGCTCACAGTAATACTATTAAGTAACGAATAGCTATCTGATTGATAGGATTACATACATACACAAAAAAAACAAACAATCACATAAACAATCAAAGAAGCGAACCCGCGGAACAGAAGAAAAAATCAGCTGGTCGTATTATGTACAACATTCAATAAGGACTATAAAGTGAGTCAAACCTCAGTCGCACTAACAGGAGAGCAATCATGTAAGCACCGCTCTGAGACAACTCGGCTTTATGCATGTGCGTTAAGTCTGATTTGAGCTTTACCTGCGGAGTCCACACAGGCTAATCAGGGACGACATTTTCAGCCTTAACTGGATTTTCATAAAGATTTTCTTTTAAATCCATGAAAGCGGAAAGTGTCGTCCCTGATTAGCCTGTGATGACTACAAATGCCAATCTGGGACGACACTTTACACACATGTATTAATACCCGTTTTCCCAGAACGGAGCCCATTTTGTCATGCGGTCACACTCATGAACACGGCATGCACATATTTATTTGTAACAATACAATTTATGAGCACTTCATTTACCTAATCGTCGTTTCAGCTGACGCAAAAGTCAGTATCTATTTGATGAAAAAAACAACCAAGCAACACGCGTATATGCGTGTTCTTATTATTATCAGCGATGTATCAACCATAATGACATAATAGCCAGTTTTCTGTATGCAACAGAAAGCAGACATTAACCCATGTATGCCTTGCGTCTAGAAAAAAAGGCCTTGGCAAATAGCGTAGTCCCAGATGAGACGTCGCATGATGCGCTGGGTCTGCGCTGTTTGCTTAAAGGAATTTCTGAGAGAAATATTCTAAATATAGAAATAAATATACTAGACATCCCTAATTTTGGAAATAAATTGATCCAATTTAGAATGATGGGAGAGTCCACTAGGCATAAATGGGTCAACATAATTTGTTGCTTACCATCTGGATTACAGGGACGTTATGTCTGGAGCTATGTTTACACTTGAGAAGAAAATATTTAATTCCTAGGAAAATCACATATTTGAATGACACACTAACACATGAAACCGGGTCTCTTGATAATCAACAAATGGAAAAATGATGAATCTCAACAACTCTTATGCAATTCCAGATAAAACCTAGTAAATGTAGAGTATCGCATTGATGTTAATACATGTACTTTTATGTTAAATGGCGGAATCAATATGTTTTATTACGTGTAGGCACAATGTGCATGCCTTTGCTAAATAAACTCTGTTTACCACTTATTCCATTACATATCGGTTTTAAAATTACCAATTTGTTTGAAACGTGACATGAATTTTGAAATAACCAACGCACATTTTATTTATGTTGACAACTTAATGTGGCCAATTGTTTGTTACTTAAATCGGTGCCCAATAAATCATTACGCGTGATGTATTAAAAGTCTCAATACATGTTGTCGGGTCGGCTAAATGTTTGTAAAGCACTGGACTATAATTTCGAGGATCGCGGGTTCGGTGCCCGGCCCGGAGATAGAACTTGTTTAGGTATTAGTCATGAAATGGGCGGTTCCGCCATTCGCCTCTTTCTCTTATTAATGTAGGACGATGGTCACTTACTGGCTTGAGTATGTGCATTAAGTCCTGGTTACCCGGAAATGTAGGACGATAGTCACTTACTGGCTTGAGTATGTGCATTTAGTCCTGGTGACCCGGAAATGTAGGACGATTGTCACTTACTGGCTTGAGTATGTGCATTAAGTCCTGGTAACCCAGAAATGTAGGACGATAGTCACTTACTGGCTTGAGTATATGCATTAAGTCCTGGTTACCGGAAATGTAGGACGATAGTCACTTACTGGCTTGAGCATGTGCATTAAGTCCTGGATATCGGAAATGTAGGACGATAGTCACTTACTGGCTTGAGTATGTGCATTAAGTCCTGGTTACCGGAAATGTAGGACGATAGTCACTTACTGGCTTGAGTATGTGCATTAAGTCCTGGTAACCCGGAAATGTAGGACGATAGTCACTTACTGGCTTGAGTATGTGCATTAAGTCCTGGTTACCGGAAATGTAGGACGATAGTCACTTACTGGCTTGAGTATATGCATTAAGTCCTGGTTACCCGGAAATGTAGGACGATAGTCACTTACTGGCTTGAGTATGTGCATTAAGTCCTGGTTACCCGGAAATTTAGGACGATAGTCACTTACTGGCTTGAGTATATGCATTAAGTCCTGGTTACCCGGAAATGTAGGACGATAGTCACTTACTGGCTTGAGTATATGCATTAAGTCCTGGTTACCCGGAAATGTAGGACGATAGTCACTTACTGGCTTGAGTATGTGCATTTAGTCCTGGATATCGGAAATGTAGGACGATAGTCACTTACTGGCTTGAGTATGTGCATTAAGTCCTGGTTACCAGTAAATGTAGGACGATAGTCACTTACTGGCTTGAGTTTGCGCATTAAGTCCTGATAACCCGGAAATGTAGGACGATAGTCACTTACTGGCTTGAGTATGTGCATTAAGTCCTGGTTACCCGGAAATGTAGGACGATAGTCACTTACTGGCTTGAGTTTGCGCATTAAGTCCTGGTTACCTGAAATGTAGGACGATAGTCACTTACTGGCTTGAGTATGTGCATTAAGTCCTGGTTACACGGAAATGTAGGACGATAGTCACTTACTGGCTTGAGTATGTATATTAAGTCCTGGTAACCCGGAAATGTAGGACGATAGTCACTTACTGGCTTGAGTATGTATATTAAGTCCTGGTTACCCGGAAATGTAGGACGATAGTCACTTACTGGCTTGAGTTTGCGCATTAAGTCCTGGTTACCTGAAATGTAGGACGATAGTCACTTACTGGCTTGAGTATGTGCATTAAGTCCTGGTTACCCGGAAATGTAGGACGATAGTCACTTACTGGCTTGAGTATGTGCATTGAGTCCTGGTAACCCGGAAATGTAGGACGATAGTCACTTACTGGCTTGAGTATGTGCATTAAGTCCTGGTTATCCGGAAATGTAGGACGATAGTCATTTACTGGCTTGAGTATGTGCATTTAGTCCTGGTGACCCGGAAATGTAGGACGATAGTCACTTACTGGCTTGAGTATGTGCATTAAGTCCTGGTAACCCAGAAATGTAGGACGATAGTCACTTACTGGCTTGAGTATGTGCATTAAGTCCTGGTAACCGGAAATGTAGGACGACAGTCACTTACTGGCTTGAGTATGTGCATTAAGTCCTGGTGACCCGGAAATGTAGGACGATTGTCACTTACTGGCTTGAGTTTGTGCATTAAGTCCTGGTTACCGGAAATGTAGGACGATTGTCACTTACTGGCTTGAGTATGTGCATTAAGTCCTGGTTACCCGGAAATGTAGGACGATAGTCACTTACTGGCTTGAGTATGTGCATTAAGTCCTGGTAACCCAGAAATGTAGGACGATAGTCACTTACTGGCTTGAGTATGTGCATTAAGTCCTGGTTACCGGAAATGTAGGACGATAGTCACTTACTGGCTTGAGTATGTGCATTAAGTCCTGGATATCGGAAATGTAGGACGATAGTCACTTACTGGCTTGAGTATGTGCATTAAGTCCTGGTTACCGGAAATGTAGGACGATAGTCACTTACTGGCTTGAGTATGTATATTAAGTCCTGGAAACCCGGAAATGTAGGACGATAGTCACTAACTGTCTTGAGTATGTGCATTAACTCCTGGTTACCCGGAAATGTAGGACGATAGTCACTTACTGGCTTGAGTATGTGCATTAAGTCCTGGTTACCGGAAATGTAGGACGATAGTCACTTACTGGCTTGAATTTCTGCATTAAGTCCTGGTTACCCGGAAATCAAGGACGATAGTCACTTACTGGCTTGAGTATGTGCATTAAGTCCTGGTTATCGGAAATGTAAGACGATAGTCACTTACTGGCTTGAGTATGTGCATTAAGTCCTGGTTACCCGGAAATAAAGGACGATAGTCACTTACTGGCTTGAGTATGTGCATTAAGTCCTGGTTACCGGAAATATAGGACGATAGTCACTTACTGGCTTGAGTATGTGCATTAAGTCCTGGTAACCCGGAAATGCAGGACGATAGTCACTTACTGGTTTGAGTATGTGCATTAAGTCCTGGTTACCCGGAAATGTAGGACGATAGTCACTTACTGGCATGAGTATGTGAATTAAGTCCTGGTAACCCGGAAATGTAGAACGATAGTTATTTACTGGCTTACCCGGAAATCAAGGACGATAGTCACTTACTGGCTTGAGTTTGTTCATTAAGTCCTGGTTACCGGAAATGTAGGACGATAGTCACTCACTGGCTTGAGTATGTGCATTAAGTCCTGGTTACCCGAAAATGTAGGACGATAGTCACTTACTGGCTTGAGTATGTGCATTAAGTCCTGGTTACCGGAAATGTAGGACGATAGTCACTTACTGGCTTGAGTATGTGCATTAAGTCCTGGTTACCGGAAATGTAGGACGATAGTCACTTACTGGCTTGAGTATGTATATTAAGTCCTGGTTACCGGAAATGTAGGACGATAGTCACTTACTGGTTTGAGTATGTGCATTAAGTCCTGGTTACCCGGAAATGTAGGACGATAGTCACTTACTGGCTTGAGTATGTGCATTAAGTCCTGGATATAGGAAATGTAGGACGATAGTCACTTACTGGCTTGAGTATGTGCATTAAGTCCTGGTTACCGGAAATGTAGGACGATAGTCACTTACTGGCTTGAGTATGTGCATTAAGTCCTGGATATCGGAAATGTAGGACGATAGTCACTTACTGGCTTGAGTATGTGCATTAAGTCCTGGTTACCGGAAATGTAGGACGATAGTCACTTACTGGCTTGAGTATGTGCATTAAGTCCTGGTTACCGGAAATGTAGGACGATAGTCACTTACTGACTTGAGTTTGTGCATTAAGTCCTGGTAACCCGGAAATGTAGGACGATAGTCACTTACTGGCTTGAGTATGTGCATTAAGTCCTGGTTACCCGGAAATGAAGGACGATAGTCACTTACTGGCTTGAGTATGTGCATTAAGTCTTGGTAACCCGGAAATGTAGAACGATAGTTTCTTACTGGCTTACCCGGAAATCAAGGACGATAGTCAGTTTCTGGCTTGAGTTTGTTCATTAAGTCCTGGTTACCGGAAATCAAGGACGATAGTCACTTACTGGCTTGAGTATGTGCATTAAGTCCTGGTTACCCGGAAATGTAGGACGATAGTCACTTACTGGCTTGAGTATGTGCATTTAGTCCTGGTGACCCGGAAATGTAGGACGATAGTCACTTACTGGCTTGAGTATGTGCATTAAGTCCTGGTAACCCAGAAATGTAGGACGATAGTCACTTACTGGCTTGAGTATGTGCATTAAGTCCTGGTTACCGGAAATGTAGGACGACAGTCACTTACTGGCTTGAGTATGTGCATTAAGTCCTGGGGACCCGGAAATGTAGGACGATTGTCACTTACTGGCTTGAGTATGTGCATTAAGTCCTGGTTACCGGAAATGTAGGACGATTGTCACTTACTGGCTTGAGTATGTATATTAAGTCCTGGAAACCCGGAAATGTAGGACGATAGTCACTAACTGTCTTGAGTATGTGCATTAACTCCTGGTTACCCGGAAATGTAGGACGATAGTCACTTACTGGCTTGAGTATGTGCATTAAGTCCTGGTTACCGGAAATGTAGGACGATAGTCACTTACTGGCTTGAATTTCTGCATTAAGTCCTGGTTACCCGGAAATCAAGGACGATAGTCACTTACTGGCTTGAGTATGTGCATTAAGTCCTGGTTATCGGAAATGTAAGACGATAGTCACTTACTGGCTTGAGTATGTGCATTAAGTCCTGGTTACCCGGAAATAAAGGACGATAGTCACTTACTGGCTTGAGTATGTGCATTAAGTCCTGGTTACCGGAAATATAGGACGATAGTCACTTACTGGCTTGAGTATGTGCATTAAGTCCTGGTAACCCGGAAATGCAGGACGATAGTCACTTACTGGTTTGAGTATGTGCATTAAGTCCTGGTTACCCGGAAATGTAGGACGATAGTCACTTACTGGCATGAGTATGTGAATTAAGTCCTGGTAACCCGGAAATGTAGAACGATAGTTATTTACTGGCTTACCCGGAAATCAAGGACGATAGTCACTAACTGGCTTGAGTTTGTTCATTAAGTCCTGGTTACCGGAAATGTAGGACGATAGTCACTCACTGGCTTGAGTATGTGCATTAAGTCCTGGTAACCCGAAAATGTAGGACGATAGTCACTTACTGGCTTGAGTATGTGCATTAAGTCCTGGTTACCGGAAATGTAGGACGATAGTCACTTACTGGCTTGAGTATGTGCATTAAGTCCTGGTTACCGGAAATGTAGGACGATAGTCACTTACTGGCTTGAGTATGTATATTAAGTCCTGGTTACCGGAAATGTAGGACGATAGTCACTTACTGGTTTGAGTATGTGCATTAAGTCCTGGTTACCCGGAAATGTAGGACGATAGTCACTTACTGGCTTGAGTATGTGCATTAAGTCCTGGATATAGGAAATGTAGGACGATAGTCACTTACTGGCTTGAGTATGTGCATTAAGTCCTGGTTACCGGAAATGTAGGACGATAGTCACTTACTGGCTTGAGTATGTGCATTAAGTCCTGGATATCGGAAATGTAGGACGATAGTCACTTACTGGCTTGAGTATGTGCATTAAGTCCTGGTTACCGGAAATGTAGGACGATAGTCACTTACTGGCTTGAGTATGTGCATTAAGTCCTGGTTACCGGAAATGTAGGACGATAGTCACTTACTGACTTGAGTATGTGCATTAAGTCCTGGTTACCCGGAAATGTAGGACGATAGTCACTTACTGGCTTGAGTATGTGCATTAAGTCCTGGTTACCCGGAAATGTAGGACGATAGTCACTTACTGGCTTGAGTATGTGCATTAAGTCTTGGTAACCCGGAAATGTAGAACGATAGTTTCTTACTGGCTTACCCGGAAATCAAGGACGATAGTCAGTTTCTGGCTTGAGTTTGTTCATTAAGTCCTGGTTACCGGAAATGTAGGACGATAGTCACTTACTGGCTTGAGTATGTGCATCAAGTCCTGTTAACCCGAAAATGTAGGACGATAGTTACTTACTGGCTTGAGTTTGTGCATTAAGTCCTGGTAACCCGGAAATGTTGGACGATAGTCACTTACTGGCTTGAGTATGTGCATTAAGTCCTGGTTACCGGAAGTGTAGGACGATAGTCACTTACTGGCTTGAGTCTGTGCATTAAGTCCTTATAGCCCGGAAATGTAGGATGATAGTCACTAACTGGCTTACCCGGAAATCAAGGACGATAGTCACTAACTGGCTTGAGTATATGCATTAAGTCCTGGTAACCCTGAAATGTAGGACGATAGTCACTTACTGGCTTACCCGGAAATCAAGGACGACAGTCACTTACTGGCTTGAGTATGTGCATTGAGTCCTGGTAACCCAGAAATGTAGGACGATAGTCACTTACTGGCTAGAGTATGTGCATTAAGTCCTGGTAACCCGGAAATGTAGGACGATAGTCACTTACTGGCTTGAGTATGTGCATTAAGTCCTGGTTACCCGGAAATGTAGGACGATAGTCACTTACTGGCTAGAGTATGTGCATTAAGTCCTGGTTACCCGGAAATGTAGGACGATAGTCACTTACTGGCTAGAGAATGTGCATTAAGTCCTGGTAACCCGGAAATGTAGGACGATAGTCACTTACTGGCTTACCCGGAAATCAAGGACGATAGTCACTTACTGGCTTGAGTATGTGCATTGAGTCCTGGTAACCCAGAAATGTAGGACGATAGTCACTTACTGGCTTGAGTATGTATATTAAGTCCTGGTTACCCGGAAATGTAGGACGATAGTCACTTACTGGCTTGAATTTGTGCATTTAGTCCTGGGTACCCGGAAATGTAGGACGATAGTCACTTACTGGCTTGAGAATGTGCATTAAGTCCTGGTGACCCGGAAATGTAGGACGATAGTCACTTACTGGCTTGAGTATGTGCATTGAGTCCTGGTAACCCAGAAATGTAGGACGATAGTCACTTACTGGTTTGAGTATGTGCATTAAGTCCTGGTTACCCGGAAATGTAGGACGATAGTCACTTACTGGCTTGAGTATGTGCATTAAGTCCTGGTTACCCGGAAATAGTAAACTGACTACCATGATATGCCTGAACATTAAAATGGCTGAACAAATCCATCCAGACATAATCCAGAGAATGTTAAACTCATTACTGTAAAATTTATGTCGTATATATGTTGTCTATAAATTACAATTTTTACCAAACTCCATAATTATATGGGTTGAACAAAATGTATGGTTCTATTTACAATGTTATTTTTTTCTTAACTATTCTCAACCGGAAAAAAACACAAACAAAAGTCCGCGTTCTTTTTTCAACAAACTCGTTCAAATCGGCCTTCAGCGAATGTCTAGAAAATATTTTCGAAAGCTTAGAAATGATAAAATGATGCCACTTTTCATCTACCTCCAAATTGATGAAGTATTTTATGTCCGAATGATAATGTTTGATGAATTACACGAGTATTTGATGAATACTGATTCACATACCCAAGTGACTTCTCATCCATAAAAATAACCAAGGAAACGTATTAGAAAATCATCGGGACGACGTGAAAGAATGGCTACAGAAACAGCGTCGCTATGATGCCTCGATGCTCACGCTGAGTTTCCAACTTGACAACTTCACAATACTTAATATAGGCAGGTCGTTGACTTTTTTGTTTCAGATTGTTTTTCACCATTTGTTATTTCAAATTTGTGTTGGCTTTCTTTTCAGAAAATCGGTGCAATATATATATATATATATATATATATATATATATATATATATATATATATATATATATATATAGATAGTAAATCTTGATACTGATATGATTTATTGTTCTGACATTTAGAATAATCAAATAAAACTCAGTTGTATTAATGAAATAAATAAGGAGCTATACTATTTATTCTTCTCGTATATTAAAGGGTCATATTGGCCTTATTAATAAGCAAAATATTATTTTTAAATTCTCAAAAGGAAAAATATGTTGGTAAAAAATCGCGTTCTAACTACACGTAATTTTCAAGTAAACAATAAGTTTGTCTAAAATTGTTAATAGAGTAGAGGTTCCTCTATGTAATCACAGAATATAGAACCATTTTAAGTGGGACAGTATTACATCAGACCCCATTTTTTAAAGAGTGTTTTAAAATGTAGCTATACAGATATACAGCGTGTTTTTTGACTGATTAATATATATACCTTGTTCCCTGAGTTCGATAGTTGAGTATAACTTAAAAAGAACGAGTTAAACCATATTTTATTGTGCCTCTTGCTGACCAGACAATTTTTTACGAAATGTAAAACACACGTTCTTTACTTCAAATCTCAGTGTTTAGGATCAATATAATTAAACTTTATATAATTTAAGTGCTTAAATTCAGATCAAGTATACACTTGCCACACGATCGCTGTAATACGCCGAAATTCACCAAAAAAATGGGACTTTATTTTGAAATTGTACACAAACATTTACAGATAACGTACACAAATGTATTTGTTCGCCCATCCCATGATATTCAGTAACACAAATTGTGTGATTGTGAAACTTTATTTCTATGACAACAGAGAAATTCAACAATCGAAGAACATCCTTTCTGAAGTTTTTTGACATTAAAAATGAGCTCTTGAAAAACGAAAACATACATATTGAAAAACGAAAAAGCAGGTGCAATTATTCATGGTCAATAAAAAAACGAATACCATGAACGTTTTCCTAGTTGTGTTTAAATGTTTATACATTGATTTTTATTACGCGGGAAATATGTCTTTTACTGAAAAATATTAAATGAACAAGCAGTGAAAGCCTATCATCATCCGGTACCTATTTTCAGCCGTGTCCAAAAAGATTTCAAAACCAAACTAGCTCTAACGCCAACATTACTGTACTTTTCAGAAGTGTAACAACTCTGCTAGTGATAAATTTTATTACAGATCTAGTAAAACTGACTATTTAAACGAATTAAAATTGTACCTTAGACAACCTTTGATATTGACTATATGATTAATACACTTGAATTCACATGCGACATTTCACACCTTGAAACGCATAGACTAAATAATCAATGTGTACAATAATAGAATTGTACTTAAAATTAAAAAAAAATCAACATTAAAAATACTTTTATTCTTTATTTGTGTTTGATGTCATGTATTGGCCATATTTGTTTTGTATATATTTAACCAATTTATGCCTAGCGTCTAGAAAAAAGGCATTGGCAAACAGCGTAGACCCGGATGAGACGCTGCATGATGCGGCGTCTCATCAGGGTCTGCGTTGTTTGCTTTAAGGAATTTCTGTAAGAAATATTTTAAATATAGAAATAAATATACTAGACATCCCTAATTTTGGAAATAAATTGATCCAATTTAGAAGAATGGGAGAGTCCACTAGGCATAAATGGGTTAAACAACAAGAGGCAGAATGGCAATCAACTTTGAGTATTCTTTCGGATACATTCAACGTTTTCGCATTTTTTAAAATTCTTTTTATATCCCGCATAAACGTATATATTTTCAAATATTGATTCAGTGTCTCTTTCTTATTGGGTTCTGTTAATAGTCCGATTTCGATTTTCATGGCTAAGAGTCCGCTTTGGATACTTAACAACGGCATCGAATCAATAAATATTTCACCGTCAAAATCATCTGGCATGTCAGTTCTATTGTTCGTGTCTATTTTGATAGCATCGAATAATTTACAACCAATATTGAGATGTATGATTAATTCGTCATCGCGTTTATTTATTCTACATAATTCTTTTTACGTCGACCGTATGTGAAATATGTACAGAAAATCTCTGAACAGAAATCCAACCCGTGGAACCAAAGTTGTCAGTAGCGATCGGTAAGTTTAAATGTAATTCCGTTCAAATTTGTACGCATACTATTTTATCTAATGTGTACTTAGTGTATTGCACGCAATCAGAGTTAAATTGGTATTACCGAAGGATTGGATTCGGGATAGCACATTTGCACTTTTTTACTTGAAATGTGATAATGTACACATAATGTTTCTATGTATAGGCATAAGCAGAAGTCCAATGAAAATGTATTCGTGAGGTTGGTCTTATAATGGTTTCGTTTAGTGTAAAAAGAGAGTAATTTTTTTATTAAATAAGTTCAGCTAGACTTTAGAAATAGCGTTGTTGAGACATTAAGACTTTTCGCCGAAATCATGAATGATATACTTTGAAATTGTGTAAATTGAAAATTTGTATATAATTCAATAACATCGCATAACATTAATTACAGTACCATATAGACAGAATTAAATTTGAAACAACGTTACAAAACTATATTGTGTATTGTATCCATTGTGTCGCCGTCGCGAATAAAGCTACAATTGGAATACACAAAAACATTCAAGTTTATTTAAATGTGTTAAATACACCGAAAATGAAGCATCAGTAAGAAATACGAAAAACTTAAATTCTGCAATTATTATCAGGAGAAATTCTGCTACTTTTTTATTTAAGTCAAATGACCATGTCATCTTCTAGCAGCTTATTTAAGGCATGTAAACATCACAATTATTAAAAGTGTGGCCACCGTCTTTGGACGGTCTATGTTGAAGGCTCGCCAAATCTCAAACAAAGATCAGAATTAATGAAATAAAAATTACTCACGTGGAAATTCTTATTTAAAAATAATAGCATAGCGATTCATATTTAACAACAATAACAAAGAATAACAACCTACTTTAATTACTCAATGGTTAAAAAACTTAAATATTTTATAAATCACGGAAACAAATGAACGGATATGGGATAAAAATATCGTTAGTTATTTGCAAATAATAGTTTGCGAAAACGAAATAATTTGTATGAGTATCATACATTAATTTGTAACGTCAAATATTAATTTACAAAACATACGTCAAAACCTGTTCAAGCGTTAAAATCCCACTTGCTCCGGAAATAAATACATTGTCTTCATTTTGATTTATATATGATACTTAACAAAAGAAATACACAAAAGGCATTACTTGTGAGATAAGTAAAATTTACGACGAAATCGAATGTGCAGCATACATTCTCAGCTTATTCTTAATGGAAGAGTATAATGGATAAGGAATATTACATATGGAATATATTTATTTGTGTTAGGTTGCTTAACATTAATAGGTTGTTATTTGGCACATAAAATGATGATGTCCTTTTATTGTTGTGTTTTTTTGTGACCATATTATGATTAATAATGATATTATCTTAATAAGGTCTGACTTAATAATTTGTTGAATATGGTTTACAGGAATCCCAAAATCAGGAAAATTGAAAACACTCAAATGGCAAAATAATTATCCTTTGAAACGCGGATGTTTGTTTGTGTAATTTGTAACCGCTTCAAATATTTAATTTCGGAATTAAATATCAATCGAAGCTACGAAAGATAAAACTGATGTCTTCTTTTTACGAAAATGTGTTAATTTAAGTAAATAAAACAGGTGTCCTCGAAATCATCTCAATGTATTAAACTCTTACATTACGAGTTTCAAAATGAATAAGTAAGCCTCGCCATAAAATGGTGCTTTATGGATATTTGGACTGGATTTTCGTTAAGAAGAGATTATTTTTAAACGAACAAAAATCCATAAAAGCAGAAAGTGTCGTCCCTGATAAGCCTGTGCAGTGGTCCGCTTATTAATAAGAAGGTCGTGATCAGCGCTCAAGGAGCGTTCGCAGGAATCCTACCTTAATCTAAGTACTGGTTTACCCTGGAAACGAACTCAAGAGTTTTGTATAAGCTTAGTTTTTGACGTATTCAAACTGAACAAAACAGGCTTCAACTCAAACAGTAAAACACGTAATATTTGGTTGCGGCGTTTCTTTTATATTTCAAAATTGTATTTTTAACACTACTTTAATGACAATTATACCGATGGTAATCACACAGTGCATCCCTTTAATGCATGTGTTATCTGGAATCAAAGTGTTTAATTATGTTGAAATTACGAATCTGTTATTTTTCTTTTAAGTTTTAATGACGCAGTTTTAATGACTTTCGGTTGATTAAAATAAAATTAATTAATCAATCATTGGTAACATTGTTGAACTTGGCATAAGTATTATATTTTCCAAATGGATTGCATACTAGTACATACTTTCATATTTGATGCCTTAAAAACAAAGAAAGTACGCAGGTTCCACCGCATAGATTAATAAGGTAAGACAATTTCCGACTAAGAAGGGAAGGTTCCTCAGAAGGGATTCCATTTTAACGAAAAGTACAACACAAGCAGAAAGTCCGCACGGTCTCATCTGGAATGAAACTGTACGTGCAAACATTAAGGCCAGTTCTACAGAGCGTCGCTCCAATATACCCGATACGCTCAATATTTGTCTCATTTGTTGAATTTTCATGACTTTCGGTTCCATAAACATCCACATTATGTGGTTAGAAACTGTAAACTATATAAATGGCGACTATTTATTAATGACGGGTCTCTTTACTTATATAGTTCGCGAAATGTTCTTGTTATATTAAAGGTACGTGGGAATCGCTTCACTGTTTGTTATTAGTAAAACGCAATAAATCAAATGTTTATGACACGTTATTAAATAGACCTATCATATTATTTTGATATCAGTATAAGAAACTATTGTCTACTATGAGAACTAAATATGATCGCATAGGGCAATACTATATGATATTAAGTATTTTTTACAATATACCACACATGTGTTCGTATCGTAAAAGCGAGTGTAAACAATCTTATTACTGTAATCTTATTACTGTTTTAAGAATCGATAAAAACGTTGATGAATCAAAAACTAGAACACAAGTTCAGGAGAAGTCGTACCAGGAACTTAAGGAAAGAATAGTTGTATTAATTGGAAATATTTTTTTTACGGCAGAATTCCTCCATGCACACAAGACAATTGCTCTGTTTCGTGATACCAGTTAGTCTCTGCAGATTCGTTCATACCACAAACAGAGACACATACGCTTATCTGCAGCAAATACGTGTAAGTCAATGTGGATCTACTGCACGGGCTAATCTGGGACGACCTTTTTCGCTTCTGGATCAGGTCCGGTTGTTCAAGAGCGTTTCTCAAGTAAATTCGACTATTGTTGAGTTCAGATTTGATTGATGTAGTTCCTGAAAGGGTTTTGTACATGCGGACTTAACCATGATGTCTGCATGTTACTTAGAAAACACAGTTTTGAAAGTCGACCATAGGGGGATGTCAACAAAAGGTGCTGTATGTTAGACCTGTTATGTATTGTGACGTAATATGTTTAAATGCATGTACTTACCTATTTATTCGCGCTTTTAATATATGTGACTGGTTTCCTAATATGCATTAGTCTATATTTTCAAAATATCTCTATATAAATAAATAAATGGTACAGCTACATGTATTAAAAACAGCACTGTAAGCATCCACACACGCATATATACATAACATTCGCCAGCAAAAACTTTATGTTAGATAATACTGTTCAGTTTGTACTAGGTAAGGTAAAATGTAACGCTTTTAATTAAGTATGATGTCGTTCATGATGTTTTATATTCGATGCGTGCGTGTTATAAAATCAAATATATATCTGAGTTTGCGGTTTTTAATTCAAAAAAGTTCTTCAGTTGTCGATAAAAAAATACGTACGTCATGTCTAGAATGTGCAATATCATACGACGCATATGCTCATTATGTGTATTTAACGGGGTTTTCATGCTCAAACGTCACGATTTTTGCTGGGAAATACTAACAGAGAAAATGTTAGTTTATTTCGGTAAAATAGACTCATTTCTTTCAACACTTGAAATTGTGATTGACATAAAAATGGCATAATTCGAAAAATCGTCTAGATATCTGTTCACTGGATGCTGCATTTTCTATCGGAAAAATTAACAGTAAAATACCAATTAATTTTTACTGATAACTGTATAGTGAATCCTCTCTCTTTTTTTTTAAAGCAATTGCCTCGCCAAGATTAACAATGGAATGATACTTTGCGAAAGTTAAATAGAATTCGCATCAAAGTTACAAAATCAATTCAATCCTGGACATTCAATTCCGTGAATTACTGCACTGTCGTCAAGTAGCATATTTGTTTTGGAGATGTTTCAAATTTCAAATTAACATCTTCAGTTATTACAGAAATATAATAATGCACGTAACGACAAAATTAAACAAAAGATACTTGATTTTTATTTAAAACGTGTAAACAAATATTACCCACTTCCTAGAAAGGATGATAAGTTATTCTCTAAGTTACATACTAAACACGGGTTAATCACAATTTCTACAGCGTTTGATTTTAATGTATATGTATTAATATCAATTAATTGGTATTTGATAGTTATAAATACATTTGATGAATTAATTATTTTTTCCGAAATATTTTTTTCTAAATACAGTAATACGAAATAGAAATTCATAAAAATGATACTTGTTGCACAATTTTTGCTGTCAACAACGGCTAAAAGTTAAGATGCCTAGGGGTTAAAATCACGAGCGTTAGGCACGGGTGTTTTGATACAACGCATCTTAACTTCTTACCATTGGTTATTTGGCAACACACTATGACATTCAAGTATTATATTGATTTTAACAATTTTTTAAATTGACTATTTGTCTTACTAAGTCTTTAAATTGTACGTTCTATTTCTTAAGAAGCTCCGCCAATAATCGTGAGCTTTTTTTGTTCCATCAATTAATTTTAATAATTGAATTTTTGAATTTGCACATGAAACAGGAAAATGAATATCGTTTTGTACTAACGACCTTTTGTTAGGTGCATACATCATTTCGTTCTGTGCATTCGTCATTATGTTGTGTGCATTTACCAACCCGTTTTGTACTAACGACCTTTTGTTAGGTGCATACATCATTTCGTTCTGTGCATTCGTCATTATGTTGTGTGCATTTACCAACCCGTTTTGTACTAACGACATTTTGTTAGGTGAATACATCATTTCGTTCTGTGCATTTGTCATTATGTTGTGTGCATTTACTAACTCGTTCTGTATTAACGACACTTCATTTAGCGCATACATCATTTGGTTGTGTGCATTTGTCATTATGTTGTGTGCATTTGTAATTATGTTGTGTGCATTTGTCATTATGTTGTGTGCATTTGTCATTATGTTGTGTGCATTTGTCATTATGTTGTGTGCATTTGTCATTATGTTGTGTGCATTTGTCATTTTGTTGTGTGCATTTGTCATTATGTTGTGTGCATTTGTCATTATGTTGTGTGCATTTGTCATTATGCTGTGTGCATTTGTCATTATGTTGTGTGCATTTGTCATTATGTTGTGTGCATTTGTCGTTATGTTATGTGCATTCTTGGGCACAATCTGTTTGTAATTTGTTGCAGAACTTAGGCTTTCAATATGCATGGCTGAACCAAGGTGTAGGTGATGAAAAGTGTTTTTATCTTTGGTAAAGTCTAGATTAAATGATACATTTATCCAAAATTGGACATCAGAACTTAATGATTCCTCTAAGCTACAGGCAGTTTTGTAAATGTGAATTGCAACCTTACTTAAAAATGTTAGCATAAATAAGTTTGAATATGATCTTTGTAGATTAAGGGTCTCAACCCATAGATTAGAAATAGAATCAGGCAGATGGCAAAAACCTGAAGCCATACCAGTTCAAGATAGAAAATGTCAATATTGTAATGTTCTTGAGGATGAATATAATTTTTTACTAGAATGCTCTTTATATCATGATATTAGGAAATTGTATATGAATAAATATTACTGGAAAATACCAAACATGGTACAATTTATTGAAATAATGCAATCGGATAATACAAGTACCAACAGAAACCTAGATATGTATGTGCATAAAGCATTTAGTCACAGAAACCTGTATAAATATTATTATAATTAATTGTATATAATGCATTACCCAAACATGACTTTTCGCTCTCTACTCTTGTAGATTCGTCTTTGTTGTTTTGATGTAACCGTTATAGCATTGATTGTGAAATAATTTCTTAATGTTGTAATCCAAACACATGTGTCCTAGACCTTTTTATGTATTGATACATGTACTTGATTTAACAAATTATGAAAATCAATACTGATCACAGGTCATGCCTTTATATATGTTACTATGTTTTGATCATGTTTACTCATGGACAGTTTGTCTATTGTAAATATTGAATAAACCAAATAAACCATTTAGTAACTTGTTCTGTACTTACGACAGTTCGTTCTATGCATTTGTCATTTTGTTATGTGCATTTACTAATTCGTTCTGTACAAAAGACATTATATTTTTTGCAAACATGTAATTATTTCCTTTTGTGCATTTTCATTATGTTATGTGCATTTACTAATTTAAAAAATGAGAAACATGATCAAAAAATACCCTTGGTGTTCTTGAGTAGATCTTGATGGGCAAAAACAGGCATATCAACACTAACTTACTCCATCGTATTGTATCTCCATACATATTGTAGTGCCCAATTTCATTACGTCCGCGATTAAAATACTCAATCCAAAGTCTTCTCTGTCAGGATAATGAAGTGTCTTCCAGTTTGCATGCCAAGGAGTGTATGAGATTTGAAATGACATTTTTTTTGTATTGAGAAACCTTCTTAGTGTTTTTGCCAACATTGAACTCAGCTGACATTTTGATGGGTGTACACTATTTTTAACCCATTTATGCCTAGTGGACTCTCCCATCCTTCTAAATTTGATCAATTTATTACCATAGTAAGGGATGTCTAGTATATTTATTTCTACATTTAGAATATTTCTTACAGAAATTCCTTTAAGCAAACACCGCAGACCCTGATGAGACGACGCATCATGCGGCGTCTCATCAGGGTCTACGCTGTTTGCCAAGGCCTTTTTTCTAGACGCTAGGCATTAATGGGTTAATGAATTCAATCAATTGCAACGTATTGGGCGCATCATCTGAATATGTAAGTCAATATTTCAAAAGGTTTCGTTTTGTTCATGGTCAGTTAATATGATTGGATCTCCTAAAGTGGTTTATAAGTAACATTTGTATTTGATGAGAAACCTTTCGAACTACAATAAATTATTTATCGGTGACATACTGTACAAAGCGGCGCACACACTGTCGATATTTTAGAACTTTTTAGGTTGGAAGATCACTCTAAACTGGTCAGTGCCACGGGCAGTGGCATTACTGTTCACATCGGCTGTACTTCTCCTCATGTATATTGTTATCTAATGCACATCAATGTGATCATTTGACATAGGATTCAAACGTAATGCACAATACAATCAAATCATCTAGTATTTCTGTATTGATGATATTTATAATTAAAAATCGTAATTATACATTTCATGAGTGTGGTCTTTAAGATTATCTGCAATGTGCGGTCAATACCTTGTCTCGCGTTTTTACAGGTTTCTTGTTATTGAACCGATTGCAAATATGTTTAGCAAAAGCAATGAACGACAACTATGCTGATAGATTTACATTGCTGCTGCAAACTATCATCGGAGTGCGAATTTGGTAAAATATAAAGAAAAGAAAAGTTTTTTGCGCGCTACTGACAATGTATTTTATTGTTATTATTTATGTATCAAATGATGGAGATTGCTTAAGTGCTAAGGAGTTTGCAAGATATGAAGTGTTAATGGTAATAACTGTCCAGTACCATAGTAAATATGGGTGCAAACTCGCAGTCGTAAACATTTAATCGTTCATCTTCTTTCAGAGCTCACATAATGATATGCATTACCGTATATAAAGTATACATGAATATTTTTATGTTAGAACACACTATTTAGACTTCTGATCTGCATTAAACAAGTATTGCATTCGAACGACAAAAAAATTATAACATTCGCGAAGAACGAAATTACTGACCTTAGCTTCCTAACAACAATTATTCGTGGTTTATGGGATAGTTTAACAATAAATGTATGATAATGGCGTGCCTAATTTAAAGACAAATTTAGAAACATTATGTTAAAAAAACGACTCATGAATTGTACTGATTGCGAGGAAGCATCAACTTACGGTGAAGCCAACTTAATTACATTCTATGGTGTACCGCTCTGTGCAAACAGGGCTGAATACATATGTGTACAGCATCGCTCCAGATTAGCCTGTGCAGTACGCACTGGCTAAACAGGAACCATACTTTCAGCTTTTATGGAAGTTTTCGTTTCAAACTCTCTTTGAAATGAAAATCCAATCTAGGTGGAAAGTGACGTCTCTGATTAGCCTGTGCGGACTACACACGCTAATCTGGTACGACAAACGCAAATGCATGACGCCCGGTTGGCCAAGAGCACAGTTCATTTAAGTTCCAGTGAAACCGTTTTCGATTACAGCAGGTACAGGTCACGCTTTTTCCTGGATTTCTATGTTTAACATATTTTATCCTTTGTGATAAACATATTTTGTACATGTTTACCCTACATCATATTTACTTCTATATTCTTCGACGCCTGCCCTAAATATTCGAGCTCTATGTCTACCTTTACATATGACATAAAAGCCTTGTTTACGTTTAAAGCAGCGCATCCTAAATAAATGTATTTCATTTATATTTATTTTACTTTATAGTACAGAAACAAAGCAAGTTTTTTTAACAATTTTCAATTTGTGAAATGTTTTAATTTTTTTAATGTTTTAAGATAATGTTATTTGATCTTCTTTTTTATATATTGTACATAATGTTTCAATGGAAATTATACTTTGTTTGTTTAATAGTAAGATATTCTTTTTTTCGTAACAAAATGCACACGAAATGGAACGTCATTTGCAACCCAAACACATGAACGTGTTTGATGACAATTGTTGTATTTCGGATTCGAAGAAATTTTGCGTAAAACTACTTGTTCATAATAATGTTAAGTTATTTTCCATCGTTGAATTTGGCTTCGATAATGATTGATAACGATATCATAAGAATATTTTTTATTGTTTAAAACAAGCCGCGTGTCGTGTAAGAATCAATGTAAGTTGATAATCATTGTCTATACCGTAATTATATTGTTAATAGACACATTTAAGCGCCGTTTATCTTTTTTGCATCCAGAATATTTTATGTTCAAGAATTCGAGCTACGGTTTCACCAAAGTGCACGCAGCAGTGACATCGCGTTGACCTTACTACGTATTTTGCCCAGCGGTATGCAGGCGTTATTAACTCACCGGTAATTGCAAACCACATCCCTAAAGTATATTGCTTTGAGAAATATCACCTTTAATAAATGACAAGAGAACTAACGAGCAAAAATACCTGACATGTATTAAATTTATTGCACGATTATAATGCGTAGATAGATGATCAATGGAAAACATTATCTGTAAAAGATTAACACGGTTCAGATTCTAGAATTATGGGCCATAAAAATAGCATGCCGTTTTGAATAAATATGCATTTGCATTGATCCTGATGAGCTGTTTTAGTTCATCCCTTTCTGAACTTCCCATCAACTCGCAGATTATAATGGAGTTTTTTGAGAAAATATATTTAACCACGTTTTGCGGCAACTTACGAAGGTACGTGTCCATAGTAGCACGCGCGCTTCGTATTTCGTTGAGCTCAACGGATTGTAATACAAGATTTTAATTCTATTCAGACGAACATTATAATTGCTAAACGAGAAACTGGTGTTGACTCCACCAAGCCCGCAAATATTAATCATAAAACAACGTGGTAAACTAATTACTGTGGGCGCGGCTGTTATACGGTGCCTAAATTCGAAATCTTTTCGAATGCTAATATATATAATAAAGATAGATATATATCCGCGCTTTGTGAACAGTGTGTTTAATGCATGTGAATAAAGTGTCGTTCCACATTAGCCTGTGCAGTCCGCACAGGCTTTACGCACATGCATTACGTCCGATTTTCAAGAAAGAGGTTCTGTATCATATAAAGAACCGATACTATTTGGCCGTCTGTCATTGTACTCTAACCATTTACCCTTCAGACGCAAAGTGAAAATGGCCGCAAACAGCATAAAACAAGAACAGCCTGTGAGTACCTCCCACCATGTGCAAACAGCATAAAACAAGAACAGCCTGTGAGTACCTCCCACCATGTGCAAACAGCATAAAACAAGAACAGCCTGTGAGTACCTCCCACCATGTGCAAACAGCATAAAACAAGAACAGCCTGTGAGTACCTCCCACCATGTGCAAACAGCATAAAACAAGAACAGCCTGTGAGTACCTCCCACCATGTGCAAACAGCATAAAACAAGAACAGCCTGTGGGTACCTCCCACCATGTGCAAACAGCATACAACAAGAACAGCCTGTGAGTACCTCCCACCATGTGCAAACAGCATACAACAAGAACAGCCTGTGAGTACCTCCCACCATGTGCAAACAGCATAAAACAAGAACAGCCTGTGAGTACCTCCCAGGCTGTTCAGGTTGTATGCTCTTTGCTGCTCATCAGTATTTAAGAGTTAGAAATGAAGCCTTTCAAACTTGAATTTAGTAAGAAAGATATTTAATTGAATGTATCTTTCTAAAGGACTACACATGCGCCGAAATTTGTATCTGAGAGGTAAAGGGTTAAATTATCATATTAACCCGATCAATTGTAAAACAAAGTGAATTACATTATCATACGAAAATGGCTGTTTTTGACACAAGCATAATGTTTGGCATAACACTATATGAATAGAAGTACTTTAACATACAAGTACTCGGGCCATCCGAGAAATCACTGGTATGTGAGAAATGTACTTGCCTGTTGGATTGTCTAGTGGAATTGTCGAGTGACAATTCGTAGGCACTGTCTCTGAAATTATTAAAAAGCCGCTTGAATAGAGTAAACGCAGTTGACAACAGTCGTCTAAGTTATGTTTGAGCGGTTTTTAGAGAACGGAATATTGTTGTATGAACAGGAACATACAATTCTATAAAGTGTTGGAAAAATTGCTAAATTAGACTTAGTGCTATTGGTTAATTGTTAATGCATATTAGGTCCAATTAGGTCCATTAGGTATGATAACCACTAGTAAACAAGTTAATTACAACCGGCAATAATATAGTGGACAGGGAATACATATTTATTCGTAAACAAGTATTCAAATCTGACATACAATAATGCAAACGCTGAGAAAACACCCCAACTAAAACTAGAAACAAATATTAAGCTTGTCAAAGAGCAGACAAATTTCTTGACTCCGCGTGTCGTTATATACAGCATGACAGAGAGACAGAGAGACAGACAGACAGAGAGACAGATAGACCGACAAAGATACAGACAGACAGACAGGCAGAGAGACAGACAGAGAGACAGACACTGAGACAGACAGAGAGAGACAGAAAGACAGAGAGACAGAAAGACAGAGAGACAAACGGACAGACAGACAAACAGACTGAGAGACAGACATACATACAGACAGACAGACAGACAGACAGACAGACAGACAGACAGACAGAAAGACAGACAGACAAACAGACAGACAGACAGACAGACAGACAGACAGACAGACAGACAGACGGACAGACAGAGTGACAGACAGACAGACAAAGTAACAGACAGTCAGACATACAGACAGAGAGACAGACAGACAGACAGACAGACAAAGAGATAGACAGACAGACAGAAAGAGAGACAGAAAGAGAGACAGACAGAGAGACAGGCAGACAGACAGACAGGCGTACAAAGTAACATACAAACAGAGAGACGGACAGAGAGACAGACAGACAGACAGACAGACAGACAGACAGGCAGGCAGATAGACAGACAGACAGACAGGCAGCCAGATAGACAGACAGACAGACAGACAGACAGACCGACAAACCGACAGACAGACAGACAGCTAGACAGATAGACACAAAATAGGCAGAAATGTGACATTTATTGTGAAGATTCAATTATACCTTAAAATCTATTATACACAAAGCAGTTTAATCTAAAACGCAACTCATTTTAGAAATTAGGCTGTAGCTGTGTTTATCTAAAGTTTAAAATAAACACAACCCATTCAAATTTATAAAGAGTGTGTCTTAACGCACATGAGATGTGTGTGCACTGTTAATCATCCAATTAATGTAATATATAAATTAGACGCAATAACAACAGCATGTCCCTTTTTAGACGTTCTGAAAGCATAGAAACTTTTATGAAATTTGTATAATGAGAACCAATTAATATAACATAACCATCATATAAAATGAATGTTGTTGGAATATTGTAAACCTATCACTATAAAAATATAATTTTTTATGGATTTTTTAAAATGAAAAATGAACATTCCATTTACAATTCATTTTGACACAATATAGAATTTTAGAATATACAATTAGATAATTGATAACAAAAATCTGCGGGCAATATTTTGTTGTTGATGCATATCTTGTTACTCTAGAAGTTTATACGGTGTCAACCGATCTCTGACTTTACCATCTGTTTTACCCAGCTTTTCACCTTAAATGACCTTTACATAACACCAGCAGACACGACTCAATACATTTGAATATTTTATTTTATGGACTTCCGAGACATATCAGATTTAACCCCGCAGTACTCTAAAATTTGCAATCACTATCAACGAGATTACGTAACAGACGCGTGATAGTGTATTGGACTCTCCATACCCCACTGTACTTATTGATCAGCAGTATTTTTATTTTCCCTTATATATTTATATCCTCAGATTTTGAATGACCTGTGCTGCGCAAAAAATACAAAGAAAGTGATTAGGACGCAGCAAATAGCCGACTATTTAAATCATTCATAAACATTCTCTTCCGCGAGACGTATGATTTAAAAACTGTTTATTCCATATTCGCATTATGTGTGTGTTTCTCGGTGCCGGTAAACTCTTTCTTGGCGCGGATGCGACAGTTTTGAGGTTTATAATACATTACAAACGTGGCTTGCAAAACGTGATATAAATTTTAGTTTACTAAAATTTAATTTTAAAACAACAGTTGGGTGTATAAAAAGCTCTGTTTTCTTCGCTTACATGAATACAATTATTTCCTGAATGAATAAGGAACATACATCCTTTTTACAAGGCTTAAAGATTGACACAGTATTCTCAAGATAAACTAATAGGACGCTGACAAATACTTGCACAGG
This sequence comes from Dreissena polymorpha, assembly GCF_020536995.1. NCBI lineage: Eukaryota > Metazoa > Mollusca > Bivalvia > Myida > Dreissenidae > Dreissena > Dreissena polymorpha. The sequence goes on along the minus strand of NC_068355.1, from coordinate 3,608,177 downwards.
ATTCCGTAGCAAGAAGCCTTATAATTAATTACTCGAATTTCGTTTCTCGTTGCATTTCAATCAACACGTTTGATTGCCTATTGAGTGATTTCATGGTCGCACACTTCATTTATCTTTTAACATGGCAACGGATATGATGTTGATCAGATTCTTCAGTTTTTATTTTGAATGTAATACGACTTATATAAGAAGAAATAGTATACCACAACTCACTTAATAAAACTACAATTATTTGGTTACGTTATGCTTGCACATGTCGAGATTGTATTTAACCTCTAACTTATAAACTTCGTTAAGGCCTCCACTGACCATTCCGGTACGATGCATACTTTTCGTTCGAATCAATTGAATCTAATAACAGATTGGGACAGTGGCCTAGGGTAAGGATGCTGGTTTAAATCGAATCCCGCTCGGGGCACTGGATTTTTCTGAGCAAAAAAATAATCCCACGCTTGCTCCTCTCCACCCAGGAGTATAAATGGGTACCTATGAGGGAAATAAGTCAATGTGCCGTGGCTGCCCTCGGCGCAATATGTAAACGGACGACCTAAATCCAAGTGATCGGGGGGTTAATGTCGAAGTCGGCTAAAGATGCATACGTTATCGAAGCAGACTATTTTTGTTTAACCTTTTTTAACACATTAAGGTATTATTTGAGGTTTTCCCACCTTTTATGTTGGCAGGTATTGAAACAATCCACATTCATAGCAAGCAGATATTTGTCTATTCACAAAGTATGTTTGACCAAATCGTTCAAAAAGTATGAATACTATCTAACACTTTTTATACATGACCCCAGTGGCGTGTACCCGGGGACTACGTTTTATTAAAATATTGTGGATAAACATTTTAATTCGCGTTTATAAAAACAAGACGTATGTGTTAACCCATTTATGCCTAGCGTCTAGAAAAAAGGCATTGGCAAACAGAGTAGACCCAGATGAGACGCCGCATGATGCGGCGTGTCATCTGGTTCTGAGCTGTTCGCTTAAAGGAATTTCTGTAAGAAATATTTTATATATAGAAATAAAACTACAATACATCCCTAAATTTGGAAATAAATTGATCCAATTTAGAAAGATAGAAAGATGGGAGAGTCCACTAAGCATAAATGGGTTAAGCAATCTTTTTTAAAAAGATGTTCCCATTATTTGGATAAAAAATACAGCATAACCATAGATATGTCTCTTTAAGCTTATCTGGTTATGTGTTTGACTAAATGTTATTAATGTAAGGTCCACTTTCAATTTTTCAAAGAAAACACAATAAAGAATTATCGTTTAATATGCGTTTGGCTACATTATGATATTAGAATGTGTATACATCGGTGCTTTATGGTGATTCCAAAAAAGTGGCATCACTTAATAACACGTTGCGAAAGAACTGATGAACACAATGATAACCACATAATAGTATATTACAATTACACTAATGTTTTTAAATGCTGGGAACTCAACTTTTTCTCTAAACAGATCAAGGATAACAACTACAAATCAGTTGTTAAATACCTGCCTCATTAAACATCGCTTAACATTACAGGACACGATTGTGAGGTCGTGCTAAGTCGATATTATCATGCAAGAGTTTTGAACTATATGAGCCGTGTTCTGTGAAAAGGGGTTTAATGCATCTTCGGAAAGTGTCGTTCCAGATTAGTCTGTGCAGTCCACACAGGCTAATCAGGAACGACACTTTCCGCTTTTATGATATTTTTCGTTTACAGAGAGTCTCTTTTTAGCAAAAATCCAGTTAAGGCGGAAAGTATCGTCCCTGATTAGCCTGTGCGGACTGCACATGCATTAAACATCCTTTTCACGTATCATGGCTCATATGTACTCTACTATTCCCATTTCCCATTAACTCAAATAGGACGAATAAGTATAGTAGTTGAAGTAGGCATTTAACAGTGATGTAAATAATGGCTGTGTTTATTTACAAATTGCAGAGAAAAAAACCCGTTTTTACCTAAAATAACTTAAATGTTAAAAGTGTTAATTGCTTTCTTGTTTTGTTACCAAAATTAATACCTAGGTAACTTTACTATATATTCTTATTGTATAGGTTTTCTATTTTATTCGAATCAAAATAGACATTGGCTCTCAATTCAAATATTATTCAAGTACATGGATGGCTACTGAATAAGTAAAACAATAAAATTATATATGACAATCAGACACACTTGGAAAACGACAATGAAACGGTCATAATAAAAATATGAACTTGTTAATTCTGCAGCATATAATTACAACGGATGTAACCGAATAGAAAAACGTAATGAACAATAGAGGATGGTATCAACATATCAATTTTGTATTGCATGTTAATAGATGAACGTATTTGTTGCATGTTTGCAATATTTCCTTTATTCAAACACAGGAAAATCATTGCTTTTTTTACTATTGTATTATCCAGTTACATCACCAATGTATTAACAAAAGTCTACCCATTAATGTTGCGATATATACTACGTATCCTTTAGGTTTTTAATTCCATGAGAAAATGTTTTCACAAAACATAGCTTAATCCGCGTGAAAATCGTATAACAAATGCTAAATACTGAGACAGGTCTATTGTATATCAAAGCGCTGAAGGCACTGAAGTTGTTCGCTATTGCATAATCTTAGACGCAACTTAGTTTATAAATTATGTTATAGCTGTGTATATATCGCAAGTTCGAAATGAACACAACACATTCAAATTTATAAAGAGTGTTTCTTAAAGAACAGGTCGATATGTGTGTGTGCACTGTTTATCCTCATATTTATGTTATAGAGATAACTTAAACAAAATAACAACAATATGTCTCTTTATTTCGCAATTGGTTACTGCACTGGCAACCATCTTTAGAATTTTAGTTGCCTTGCTAAAGAGTAACAAGCCTAGAATCATGTACATGTTGTGTTATGTGTATCTTATACTTTATTTATTTTCTTTAAACTATTGAGCAACAATTTTGACGACATGACAGATTTTGAATGCATCATGTCTTGTTGTGAGCCGGAATTGAATAATTTCCTAGGCCCAATTGATCCACCGTCGCAAATTTGTATTCTATGTTTAAGTGGATTGAGTTGTTCAAGCTTTGAAAAAGCTAGTTGTCCTGCTTTTAAGCCCATCTGTAACCAACTTTTGAAATTGAATTTTCTGGGCTAAAATCTACTGGTCCCAGGCTAACAGGCAACCACTAAATCTGTAAGTTATTCATGATGTAAGATCTGACAGTGTATTGAACTCATTCAATGTGCAAGTCTAAAAACATTAAAGGGAGCTTTTCGCGTTTTGGTAAATTGACAAAATATTAAACGATTTAATAATTTGGAGAGTTCTGTTGTTGTCGTTATATTTTTTCATACTACGATGATTGCTAAAACATATAAAGTATAAAACACATCTCTTATTGTATGAGCAAGGATGGCCGAGTGGTCTAAACTATAGACTTTTATTCCAGGGGTCAGTGGTTCAAGCCCAGTAAACGGTAACTTTTTTGTTTCTTTAATTGTATTCTTGTTTTTGAATGGAGCTTTTAAGATCCAATGTTTACATTTATCAATATAAGCATTTAATTACAAACTGTGAATATGTCCCTGTTAGATGTTTACTAAAAAATGCCACAAGGTAAACATTTAGAACTGTGGTTGTTTATTTTATTTAAAAGTGATTTTGTTTATTTTTGCCTTGTAAGGGAGGTTACTTTGAAGTTGTTACCACTTTTATCTTTTTTTTCAAATCATTAATATAAAAAGATAATTTAAGCTTCATTTTGGGACAACAGGGCTTAATGCATATGCATTATAATTGTCATCCCAGAACAAGAGACTCTCTTTAAACGAAAAACACCATACAATCATAAAGTGTCGTCCTTGATTAGCTTGTGCGCATTGCACAGGCTAATCAGTGTGCACATGATAAGCTTATTTGACATGCAATAAGCCCCGTTTTCCCTGAAAGCAGCCAATGCGTACAGATTTCAATGATAAAATGGCCAATGTCGTCGCACAAGCTGTTAAACACTATTCTCCCCAATGTCGTCGCACAAGCTGTTCAACACTATTGATTACATACACATACTGGCTGTCTGCAGTGGAGAAGTGGTGAAGTATAAACAGGCAAATGCGGTGGTTATCGTTCCTAGCGTAGTTAAGAGCAGAATGACTTGCAAAACTCCGTCTACATTAGTTGTCCACTAGCGCGAACAACTAAAAACGGGCTTTCTTTATTTGCACTGTTGAATGAAACATGAACCGAAGTCTGATATAGACAAAATGCATCATTCTTTATATAAATATTAATAAACAAAGTGATGTTCATGACTTGCATTAAGAGTATTATTGTGTACGAATGTGCTTTGAATTTATTTGTGGTACTTATACACGCAACGTAGCGCTTAAGTTTAGTTACTTTAAAGATTGCCACTTTAAGAAGTGGAATACAATAAAACACGTAGACACAATAGATTTTTTTTCAAAAAAGACCGGGGGATCATGGGTTCAGTCCCGATTGTGAAAAAGTTCTTTAGATCCCACATAGCCACACTAATGCTGGTTCTAGTATGAAACGGAATCGAGGGCGTTTCAAACAAGCCTTATGCTTTCTATGCAATCGACCTAATCTAAATAGGTTTTAATTAAACTAGATTTTTACCGAGAGATACCTGAACACAAAGCAACAAAGAACGCTATATTTTCATGCATCGCTTTGAGAAAACCGCGCTTAATGCTAAGCGAGCTTAATGGATGTAAGTCGAGTGTCGTCCGAGATTTGCATGTGTAATCCGCACAGGCTTATCTGGGACACCACTTTCCACTTTTATGGAATTTTGTTTTTGAGAAATAACTTCCAAACGAAACCCTGACATACGGAAAGGTCGTCCCATACTGCACAGACAAATCTGGAACGTCACTTTACGCACATGCATTGAGCCCCTTTTTTACAGACGCATTTATACTATACAACTATTTTGTTCTGACTGCAAAGCTCATTTGCATGAATGGACCGTTTTCTATATCTCGAATTATATTCTAAGTTTTTATCTTCGCTTTTTCAAAATTAAGTTCAGTGGTGTCAACGGATCTTTACAATTTAATCGGATGTCGGTACTGATAATTACAATCATTTATAATTCGGTTAGATTAATCAAAATAAACGATTCAATATCACAACAGCGGTATGCAAAGGTTTAAGGCTTAACGATTAAATAACAGGATTTTCTGTACTGAATTCACATACAATGATGTACATATTAACGATATGTACATTTGACAACAGCGATTTAATAATAATAGGTTTTTAGTGTAGTCAAATAAATAAACTTATTGTATGTAATACATTTGCATACCGTTATGTTCATATTTAATCTCTTTATTTGTGAGGTTTCAGTCGCCTGACATTGGAACGATTCACAGAACACTTACTTTTATACGTGGTTTGAACAAACATGACCTTAACCCATTTATGCCTAGCGTCCTGAAAAAAGGACTTTGCAAACACCGTAGACCCAGATGAAACGCCGCATGATGCGGCGTCTCATCTGGGTCTGCGCTGTTTGCTTAAAGGAATTTCTGTAAGAAATATTCTAAATATAGAAATAAATATACTAGACATTCCCTAATTTTGGAAATAAATTGATCAAATTTAGAAGGATGGGATAGTCCACTAGGCATAAATGGGTTAAAACCATAAGAGATCTACGCACTATAAATGCTATAGAAACGTGTTATAAACTATTGAATCGCATGTATATTGCCGTGAGTATGGTTATAAGATAACTTAAATGAGAAGGAACGTTTAAACACGGCGGGACAATTGATTCCATTTATAAAACCCTTTGAATTCATACCATATTTCAATATCAATATAATTTTGCTATAAGAAACTGTTGTTTGTATTAAGATTGAATAACGATAAAATAACACATAAAGCATCTTACAGTTAATTTCTGTTTGATATAGGCTCTATAGATCCTTTGAACTAATAATCCGTTATTTTATGCCTTATAACTGTTGTCTCGCACAATCAACGCAGGATGCATTCAAAGATCAACGTACTCACTTTTAAATAACGTGTGGGTGGGTATGATGGCACACGCTAGAACTACTTTATTGAAGAACCGATGGAAGTATCTTATAAGGATACTATACATTCTACAGGAGGTTCCCGTTTGCAGCCGCACGAAAATGACGCATGCTCTAATACGAAGCGCGAGTTCTTTAACCCACTTAAGTGGACTCTTCCATCCTTCTAAATTGGATTAATTCATTTCCAAAATTAGGGATGTCTAGTATATTAATTTGTATATTTAGAATATTTCTTACAGAAATTTCTTTAAGCAAACAGCGCAGACCCAGCTGAGACGTCGCATCATGCGAAGACCTTTTTTTCTAGACGCAGGGCATAAATGGGTTAACAGATCTAAGGGTCTCAGTCGACGTTAGCAACAGAAAAGAAAAAATGCTAAAAGTGATATTATGGGCATCTAACAGTATATAGGTGTCAATCGCAACCGTTGTTTATTGTTGGTGTTTTCACTTCATATACACTTATATTTGTTAATACAGCATCAACATAATAAAACAATATCCCGGAAAGAGAAAAATAAAACATTTGAATATCAACCGTTCTTTCGTTTGACAACTAACGACAGAAATGATTCGATGTACGATGTGGGTCTAAATGTAGTTTTCATGCAGATTCGTTCATACGACACAGTTTTGTTTGACGGATCATTTCGGCTTAGAGGACTGGGTAAGTCATGTAAAATATCGAAAACAATATATATTTTTTATTAACAACTGGTAACAAGATGAGTTGTGGGTAATTGGTCAGTTACCACAGTTTAACTTATTCTTTTGACCTGTGAATTCTTTTCAGCTCTATTCAACAGTGAAAAATGCCCATAATATCACTTTTAAATAACGCAGATTAGTAAGTTTACAATAAAATCATACAATTGTATTATAGTGTAAGGAAACACCTAAATAGGGTTTTGCGTATTAATGATATAGCAAAGTCGCCATAAGAATTGATGAGAAAACTACGGTGATAATTGCAAGCGAATGTGCTGAACATTACGGTTGTCAATTCATGTAAAGCACTGCACACAAACCGATACGATAGGAGCATTATGGTGAATATCTTTGATAGGTGTTTACAACACATTCTCACAGAAGCAACAAACATTATTGAACACGAAAAATACAGCAAAATTAATTTAATTGAACAAAAAAACAAGACGTTTTCAAGTGTAATTGTAAAGTTTAGAATATGCCAAAAGTTTTAATAATATATTAAAAGAAATAATAAGTGACAAAATAACTACTAAAAGAAGTGCAATACTCGTTTAAGGAAGGTCACTTTCTACAAACTACATTATCAACTAAAATACTAGATTGCATATTGTAAAATGTAATAATACCTTAAAGAAACTAATGAAAGTAGAGCCATTATAATACGCAGGTTACTTTCTACAAACTACAAACATTAAGAGCAAATTTTGAAAACAAAAGACATAAACACTTTGCAGATATACTTTAAATGGCCAAAAAAGGAAAATAATAACTCTCACAAAGAAGAGTCATTATCTAAACGAAAAAATTCAATAAAAGCAGAGAATGCCGTCGCTCATAAGCCTGTACGGAATGCACAATTGTAATCTTAGACAGAATACAGCGACAGTATACCCACAAGCATTAGGCCCCAATTTCCCAGAACGATTCCCACATGTTACTCATTTTTTATTTAGTAATGATGCGAAAGGCAGTGCATTCTACACTTTTTTCTTAAATATTTAAGAACTACTGAATACTGCTATATGGTGTGAACGCTATAATTTTATATTTTTACCATTCTTTTAATGAATGCCGTTTGCTTAAAGTTGCCTGCCTATAGCGGTATTGCAATTGCTTTTATTGGTAAATGTTATAAGTTTATCATTAATAATCAGAAACCCACAATGCAACAAAAACAACATGCTGATTATTAAAATGTAGTCATTACAATTAAAAACAGTGCGTGTAGATTAGTTCCATTTTAAAACTTAATGCTCGCTTGATAGGCAACATGTATCGATTTTTCAAATTCACGGAAGCCTTCTTTATGCACCGTTTGGTAACAAAATTCTTGGGAACATATTAGTTTAAAGGAAATTCCGGCTATTCTTGAACGAATAATTCAGTTTGCCGAACCTCACTTCAAGGGATCGGCGTCTTGCTTTGTTAAATGATCTGAATGACATACTGAATGAAACCTGTTCATCGGATTGACACATCGATGGGTCATCTGAATGGTTTGCACGTGCGAATGTATTCTCGGTCGGTCAAGTATACAGTATATGTCATTCAGTAAACTGGGCATACTATGAGTCGTGTTCTGAGAAAACTGGGCATAATGCATGTGCGTAAAGTGTCGTCCCAGATTTGCCTGTGCAGTCCGCACAGGCTAATCAGGGACGACACTTTCCGCTTTTATGGTATTTTTAGTTTCAATGAAGTCTCTCCTTGCCGAAAATCAAGTTAATCAAGGTTAATCTGGGATGACACTTTACGCACATGCATTATGCCCAGTTTTCTCAGAACATTTTTCCTGTTTTCCCCTACAAATTGATATAACTTGTACTTATAGCTTGTGTAAGTAATAACACAACTTATTTGACTTGAACGTGCATTACACTTTTTTTGTATTTCAGTTAATTTATTCCGAAATGTACATTATATGTATAGATAATTGCCAATTTATTTTAAAATGTAAAAAACTCTGAGTGCAAGATGTTATCAAAGAAATGACGACGAGCAAAAAGCAGACATATCAATAATTAAACACGAACAAAAACACACAATAAAACATAAGCCCATAGACTGACTGTACATATCGATGTCTAAGAACATATCTTTCAATAAGGACAATACTTACTGTTCATAGATTTGTTACTTGTGGGCTTTGTAAGTCAATTGTTCTTGTTTGGCTTAAGATTCGTTCATAAACACGATACAACCAACATTTACAAACCATTATACTTTAATCCATTTATGCCTAGAGTGTCTAGAAAAAATGCCTTGGCAAACAGCGGCGTTTATCAGGGTCTGCAGGAATTTCTGTCAGAAATATTCTAAATATAGAAATATACTAGACATCCCTAATTTAAGAAATAAATTGATCCAATTTAGAAGGAAGGGTCCACTAGGCATAAATGGGTTAATACTCCTGAATTATCTGGCGACATTTGAGACATGGTAATTCAAAGTTTACAGATCATTTTGTACAAGAATGGAATGATACTTTAGCTTCACAGACCAAAATGGACATCTAAAAATTAAAATAAAATCGCGTACGAAAAATACCTGTATTCCCAATGAACATAATATAATTCAAATGAGCAAATTTCAATTAAGGTCACATAGTTTTGAAATATGAGTTTACAGATATACTTTGTTCTCCCAACAAGACCGGACGTGTAAACATTGTGATAAAAATGTTTGTGAATCACACTATCACCTTTCAATGTGTTGTCCAATTATAACGAATTGCGTAGAACATTTAATATCAGGATATCCTTCCTAAAAGAAGTAAATAGATATCAATGTTGTCATGCACAAATGCGCTGAAGCTAACAAATATTGCAAATTTATTGGTAGAAGCTTTTTAACTTGGATCAGAGAAAGTATAATTATCTTTTAGCTGCTGTATAATTGCATGTTTACAAAATGAGTGAATGGCCTAGTCTTACATTTTATTTGCTATTATGCAAACATGTTCGTTTGATTTTTGTTTTACCTGAATTAAATATGGTATGATTTTATTTGTATGATTCCCTGTCTTGGCCATCTCTCGTTATAATATATGTTCTTGGCTAAAGGCGGAATGCCGGATTGCCAATAAACTATGAATACATGAGTAATAATAAAACTTAATTAATCATGAATATCAGATCATTTTTCACATTCTCAAGTTGAGACGTGTATATTTGATTGTTGATAATTGAATTCATGTTGTTTTAAGATATAAAATGTTTATGAGCCAAAAAAGTAATTTTCATTTTATTTGATGGAATACTGTTAGTAATTGCTTTCTTTTTCAATTATTTTCCGCTAATAACCCGTTGTCAGATTTATTCCTAAGGAGCAACTGTCAATAAAGGACATTTAATGTTTTAATTCGATATTTTTATAGATTTTTTTCCGTTATGTTGTATGGCAATCTCGTTCAATGCATTAGACGATTGTGTATATCGATTACAAATACAATGCAACACTAGTGAATAGACTGGTAGAAATACCGTGAATGGAAGAGCAGAATTATGGGGTGTTTGTAAAAAAGCTAAATGTACTTTAGCAATGCATTTTTAAAATTCGTCAATAATCTACTAATCACGAAGTTGTCATCCTCATAGTTTACATCTAATAATATGTTTGTAAATCTTTTCCAGACAGAAAGATGACATAATTCTAAAAGTGTGCTCTTTTGTTTGTGGTACAGTGTTAACGGGATCTGTTGACATATTGACGATATGAGCCTCTTTCTTGAAAAACTTTGCTAAACGAATGTTGTTAACGTGTCAGCACAAGTAAGCCTGTGCAGTCAGCACGTGCTTATCGGGGACACTGTACGCGTAAACTAGATATTCACTAAGAATTGTCAACCTTTAAACGACACATTCTGTAACAGCGGAAGGGCTCGTCCGTGATTAGCCTGTGCAGACTGCAACGTGTGTTTAGCTCAGATATATAGATTCGTCAAGAAAACGCAACAGAAAGCGTGGATCATTTTACAATTGTATAAGTATCGCTTTGTAAAAAAATAAACATTATTTATGGCACTATAAGACATTTCTCAATATTCACATTGGCGGACAAAGATTGTGATATTAATGAAAGGAAAAGATTGTCCTTGTAACATTTCATCAATTATTTCTTGCGAGATCTGACATTCTCAGAAAAAAAGTCATAAATGTTCACTACGTTGTTTGCAAAACGAACATAATGGGTCATCAGTAATTGTATTGTATTCAAAAGACTTTTTGTGCCAAGTATCCTGTGAATTATTCTGTATCAGAACCACTGAACCTTTACATCCTTTACATCATAGGTTATTAAAAAAGGGTAGCTCAAATTATGCAATTCCATTCTTTTTCAATAATTGGCGCATTGAGTTTAGTACAGCACTTTGCGTTTACCGATATTTGTTCGTTTTTTTATTTAGAAAATTGTAAAGCTTTTTTGGCTCCAGCTTCTTTTTCAGTATAAGTTGTAATAATTGTGACAAAACTGTTTGATAATTTGTTTTGTGGGACAGGATATATGATATTTTGTTTCATAAATGATCTTTTCACCCCTGTATAACACCATTTAAATAAAAAAATAATTAATGTATCAGTTTGGTAGGACGTATTTATTTAGACATCCAAATGAGCCTCGCTCAGGGAAAACGGGTCTTATTGCAAGTGCGCAAAGTGAGGTCCCAGAATAGCCATGCAACCCACACAGGCTAACCAGGGACCACACAGTCCATCTGGACTGGGCTTAAGTTGATAAGAGACTTCCATGTGACAAAAAAAAAGGCGAACAGTTTCGTCCCTGATGCATAAGACCCATTTGCCCATAGCGAGGGTCATACTATAAAATGTCAACATATAAAATGTATTATGTATTCTGGGCAAAAAACAATAAAGCATATCCTTTAGGAAGTCGTGCAGAGTTGAGAGATAAAACGTACTTAACACAAAAACTAAAATTAAAATAGAACAGACCGCAAGTACTTTAAAGGCATTCAATGAGCCTTCTTCTGGGGAAAGTTTGTAAAATAAATATGCGATAAGTGTCGTCATATACTAGCATGTGCAGTCCGCACAGGCTCATAATGGACGACGCTATTCGCCTAAACTGGATTGTCGCTAAAAATAGACTTCTTTTCAACAAAACATACCACAAAAGCGGAAAGTGTCGTCGTTGGTTGGCCTGTTCAGACTACACAGGCTAATCTTTGACGATACTATCGCGCATGCATAGGGCTCCGTTAACCCAGAGGGCAGTCTTTTATATATTTTAACTGTGTTTATGTCGTAATTTATCTGGTTCGATCCCTTGTCGAGTAGCGATCCCTTGATCGGTTTAAGTAAACAAAGTATTTTTTCTGGAAACGGACTCAAGAGAGTTGTTTTAGTTTTTTTTATACATAGGATCTCAAAATTCAGTTTCTGCTGTTTAGAAAGGATTACTTTTTTATCTGAAAGCGGTGGACTTCTCAAAAATATCAACAGCAGTCAGTGTCGTGTTACAATTATGTTAATTGGGATACAAGTGATCCCGTTTTGTACTATTGTTAGTATACATTCGCGGCTATATCGTACTTGAACCTGTACAAGTGCATTAAATGATGCACACGAATAAATGTATCGATGGAAAACTTATAAAATTTCTCCGGACAAAAATAATGTTAGGGATCAAATATTATATAAAAGTTAATATAAGCTGCTCAAATAATTAATAAATCAATCATTGGTAACATTGTTGAACTTGGCATAAGTATTATATTTTCCAAATGGATTGCATACATACGTTCATATTTGATGCATTAAAAACAAAGAAAGTACGCAGGATCCACCGCACAGTTTAATAAGGGAAGACAATTTCCGACTAAGAAGGGAAGGTTCCTAAGAAGGGATTCCATTTTAACGAAAAGTACAACACAAGCAGAAAGTCCGCACGGTCTCATCTGGAATGAAACTGTAGGTGCGTACATTAAGGCCAGTTCTCAAGATACCCGATACGCTCAATATTTGTCTCATTTGTTGAGCTTTCGTGACTTTCGGTTCCATAAACATCCATATTATGTGGTTAGAAGTTGTAAACTATATAAATGGCGACTATTTATTAATCACGGGTCTCTAAACTTATGTTCTTCGCGAAATGTTCTTGTTATATTAAAGGTACGTGGGAATCGCTTTACAGTTTGTTATTAATAAAACGCAATAAATCAAATGTTTATGACACGTTATTAAATAGACCTATCATATTATTTTGATATCGGTATAATAAACTATTGTCTGATGTGAGAACTAAATATGATCGCATAGGGCAATAGTATAGGATATTAAGTATTTTTTTACAATATACCACACATGTGTTCGTATCTTAAAAGCGAGTATGAACAATCTTATTACTGTTATCTTATTACTGGAACTTAACGAGCGAATTGTTGTATTAATTGGAAATAATTATTTTACGGCAGAATTCCTCCATGCACACGAGACAATTGCTCTGTTTCGTGATACCAGTTAGTCTCTGCAGATTCGTTCATACCTCACACACACACACATACGCTTATCTGCAGCAAATACATGTTAGGCAATGTGGATCTACTGCACGGGCTAATCTGGGACGATCTTTTTCGCTTCTGGATCAGGTCCGGTTGTTCAAGAGCGTTTCTCAAGTAAATTCGACTATTGTTGAGTTCAGATTTGCTTGATGTAGTTCCTGAAAGTGTTTTGTACATGCGAACTTAACCATTATGTCTGCGTGTTACGTAGAAAACACAGTTTTGATAGTCGACCATCACGGGATGTCAAAGATGGTGTTGTGCGTTAGACCTGCTATGTATTGTAGCGTAATGAGTTAAAATGCATTTACTTACCTATTTATTAACGCTTTAATATCTGTTACTGGTTTTCTAATATGCATTAGCCTATAATTTCAGAATATTACTGTATAAATAAATACATGATCCAGTGAACAGATATCTAGACGATTTTTCGAATTATTATTTCACCGAAATAAACTAATATTTTCTCTGTTAGTATTTTTCAGCATAAAACGTCGTGACGTTTGAGCATGAAAAATCCGTTAAATTCACATAATGAGCATATGCGTCGTATGATCTTAAACATGCTAGACATGAGGTACGTATTTTTTATCGACAACTGAAGAACTTTTATGAATTAAAACCCGCAAAGATCAGGTATACATGTATATTTGATTTTATAACACGCTCGCATTGAATATACAACGTTATGAGCGACATCATACTTAATCAAAAGCGTGTTATAAAATCAAATATACATGTATACCTGATCTTTGCGGGTTTTAATTCATAAAAGTTCTTCAGTTGTCGATAAAAAATACGTACCTCATGTCTAGCATGTTTAAGATCATACGACGCATATGCTCATTATGTGAATTTAACGGATTTTTCATGCTCAAACGTCACGACGTTTTATGCTGAAAAATACTAACAGAGAAAATATTAGTTTATTTCGGTGAAATAATAATTCGAAAAATCGTCTAGATATCTGTTCACTGGATGCTGCTTTTTAACAGTAAAATACCAATTTATTTTTACTGATAACTGTATAGTGAGCCCTCTTTTTTATTAAAAAAAAAGCAATTGCCTCGCCAAAATTAACAATGAAATGATACTTTGCGAAAGTTAAATAGAATTCGAATCAAAGCTACAAAATCAATTCAATCCTGGACATTCAATTCCGTAAATTACTGCACTGTCGTCACGTAGAATACTTGATTTGGAAACGTTTCAAATTTCAAATTAACATCTTAAGTTACTATAGACATATAATAATGCACGTAACGATACCACGAAACAACAGTAAATTGATTTTTATGTAAAACGTGTAAACAAATATTACCCACTTCCTAAAAAGGATGATAAGTTATTCTCTAAGTTACATACTAAACACGGGTTAATCACAATTTTTACATCGTTTGATTTTAATGCATATGTATTAATATCAATCAATTGGTATTTGATAGTCATAAATACATTTGATGAATTAATTTTTGTGGCCGATTTTTTTTCTAAATACAGTAATACGAAATAGATATTTGTAAAAATGATACTTGTTGCACAATTTTTGCTGTCAACAACGGCAGTTGCGTAGGAGTTAAAATCACGAGTGTTAGGCACGGGTGCTTTGATACAACGCATCTTAACTTCTTACCGTTGGTTATTTGGCAACAAACTATGACATTCAAGTATTATTTTGATTTTAACACTGCTTTTAATTGACTATTGGTCTGTTTAAGTCTTAAAAGTGTACGTCCTATTTCTTTGAGCTTTGGTTGTTCCATCAATTATTTTTGATCATTTTAATTTTAGAATTCGCCCATTAAAACAGGAAAATTGATACTGAAGTATAATAGAAATACTATTTATTGTGAGCTATTACAAAAACCCAGGAATAACCAGCAACAACAGCGATGAACACAACACCTGCATAATTTCAAGTTTAAACTAGATGGATCTAACGGTCATTTATAGTCTGGCATGAATCTCAACACACAACGTGTTTAAACTGTTTGTTAATATTTGGGATTTATTTATATATGTTTTTGTATGTATTGTGCTAGATATGTTTCAGGGCTAAGAAGAGTCTGCATTCGTTTACGGAGTTCTTCAGCTCTTAACGTTCATTGATTAAAAATACAATTTTCATGCTAAGGGTTGTATGCATCGGCTCAACTGTATGATTTAGCCCTCGCATGGAATGAGTTAGGCCAGCCAAAATTTATTGTAGAATAACCTATGGTTTAATTCCGTCAATTATATACTAGCAGAAAGTGTCTTCTCTGATTCCTTTAATGAACATTATGGTTACACCGAACCTTATTTGTACCGAACGATTTTATAAACATATATGAAACGGCGAGAAGCTTTACATAATCAATATACCGTACCAGTAGTTTTTAATATAGTTCTACATTAAATGTCGTTTCATTTTCGCTTTATTTGGATGGGAGATATTACATATATTGTACGGCATCGTTTATGTCTTAACGTATATGGTCTAGAGCAACGTTTTAATTACAAATATGGAAAACATGGCTCTAGATCGCTCATCTGTGTCATAGGCATCGATATGACATTTGCTTTGCAATAATTGCTAAGTTAACCCATTTATGCCCAGTGGAATCTCCCATCCTTCTAAATTGGAACAATTTATTTCCAAAATTAGGGGTGTCAAGTATATTTATTTCTATATTTAGAATATTTCATAAAGAAATTCATTTCAGCAAACAGCGCAGACCCAGATGAGACGCCGCATTATGCGGCGTCTCATCTGGGTCTACGCTGTTTGCAATGTCCTTATTTCAGGACGCTAGGCATAAATGGGTTAATGTTTTAAGCTAAATGTTTACTCATGTTGCGGAGAAATACATTGGGCTATTAATTATCCTATTTACTAACATTGACTTTTACAAGTTTATTCGATGCCCTTAAAACTCAAATGTCAAAGTTCAACAGTGCACGTAGAAGATCTCTTGGGGACGCCTCTGGATTTTCATTAACCCTATATTAAGAATGGTTATAACGATTAAGCATTCATTATTTCTATATTAGTTATTTTCATCGTTTCATGTCATCTTATACCAGTAATTTTAAGGTCGGTGATAGAATGTTGTTGAGGTATATACATACATAGACAAACATGAACTTCATTTAACACATCAACACAACATATGCGTTAGTATTGAGCGTGTTTTAGACTTGAACACATTGTTTCGAAGGGTTCAAACGATCTGGTGTTTAATCAGATTATTGACATCAGCAGCAAACACATGGCTTTAGAGAAATACAAAAAAACAACATAGTATTGACGAGTAATCTTGCACAATATAATATCCATTATCATCAGAGATAAAGTGATGCATTTTATAATCACATTTTTACCTAACAAGAACAACAGCTGTATATGTCAATAGTAAAGTGTGAGGCTTACATATTAAATAACAAACGTTTTTTCCTTTAAAAAATAAATACTGAAAGTTTGTTTAATGCGTAATGTAGACCTTTGCAACATAGCGTTATAATTGTTTTTCTATATGCCATTAAGTTAAAGATGGCTAACAAATATATAGCATTATTTCACATATACAACTCTTATGGTCAAGAAACCAATCTTGTGAATGTTAGTAGCGAGGAAGTCAAAGAAAACAGGTTATAAAGAAGCAACAGAAAACAGAAAGTGTAAGAAATCAAGATTAAGTTCCTGCTTGTTTTTTAATATGCGACCATTTACCGGTTTGCACTCTTTAGACACCTTTGTTTTATCCAATATGTATATGAATACTAGATTAATATTTTATGATATCATATTAATAAAACAGATTAAATACGTTTAAATACAAAAAATGAATTCATAAGTAAGTTTCTTTCTAAAAAAAACAATGTATGACTTACGATGCGAACCACTAAAGATAGGATGAAACATAAAAGTCTTTTAACGCAGCATTATTGCATTAGAATCATCCTCGTATAATAATTCAAAAGCGAAAAAATAATACAGCAGAATTAGTCCATACGCAGTTACTAAAACAAGATTGTAAATAGACACATAGTGTTTTTTTCCATTAACAAATTAAGTACACTATTATAATCCGTGTCTTACATACCGTTATTTATACATCTCTTTAAGTCATTTATGGAATTAAAGTCACGGCAAAATGACTCATTTCTAATTCGACGAACTTTGATGTATATTCACATTGACCGCTCAAACTAGGTGATCCAATTTGTTTTTCCTAGAATGTTGATAGTCGGTGTATGTTGATAGTCGGTGTATGTTGATAGTCGGTGTATGTTGAATGTTGATAGTCGGTGTTCTGTTGATGTTGATAGTCGGTGTTCTGTTGAGACATACGTGGATGCGAACAAGAGTGTCTCTTCAGAAACAGTTTCTATAACTTAATTGTTTGCTTTATTAATTATAATAACATTATTATATTCTAGTGTACGGATCATTTTATAGAATGTTTGAAGGCGTAGTTATACTGCTGGTTTATAATCTATCCTGTTTGTAAAGTATATACATACATTTAAATATAATCGTTATAGATGGAACCTTTTTTCAAGTTCAAAGTACTAACAAATTATCCAAACGATAACCATATCACATAGAACTGTTGAATTATATATAAGAACAGATATGTAAAGAACTTTTATTGTTCGAAGAAAGGAACGAAACGAACCTGAAAGTCCTTACAAGTCTCCAAAGATCCTTGGAGGTTTTACATTTAAGCTTATATCGCCATTAAGTTGTAAATACAAAATGTTCTCTTATCATACTTCATGTCATTGATATATAAACTGTCGGTAAAATGTCGACGTATTCTTGTATACATGCCGCATCCGCTGTTCATCTCTTAGTTCAAATACAGAAGAATACTGCAGACTTCATTTGCATTTTTTAATTATATAACAAGAACATGTCCAATGGGACATCGCCAGATCCTAGCGTATTAAACCGATAATGGAACTGATCCTGAGCTTTGCACTCCGCATCATTTGACCTAGAACAACTAATCCCAGCCTTGACAATGGAGAAGATATTTATTAAATGAGCCGCGTTCTGAGAAAACTGGGCTTAAAACATGTGCGTAAAGTGCAGTCCGCATATGCTAATCAGGGACGACACTTTCCGCCTAAACATGATTTTCGGTATGGAGGGACTTCCTTGAAAGTTAAAATACCATAAAAGCGGAAAGTGTCGTGCCTGATAAGCCTGTGCGGACTGCACAGGATAATCTAAGACGACATTTGACGCACATGCATTAAGCCCAGTTTTCTCAGGACGCGGCTCAGATTCAGAATTAAAAAGAAAGCTAGCCTCGCTGTTGGAAAACGAATCTTAAATGCAGACCGCATAGGCTTATCTGCGATTAAGCACACGAATTAAGCCCGGTTTTCCCCAAAAAGATGCTCAAATAGTTTCTTTTCCAAGGCAATCACCACATATCTAATCTTCTTCGTTTAATATTGTTGTATATGCATTATTTTTCATTGTTTAGACGATGTGTTTCATTTCTTTAACCCTTTCTCACTCAGAGGCTAAGCAAAATTTGCAAACAGCATAAAACCAGAACAGCCTGTGAGTAACTCGCAGTCTGTTAAGGTTTTATGCTGATTGCTGCTCATCAGTAACTAAGGGTTGGAAATAAAGCCTTTAAAACTTGAATCTAGTAAGAAAAGTCTTAAGTGAAATTCCTTAGGGATTACAAATGCGTTTAAATACGTATCTTAGTGGTAAGGGTTGATGTAGACTACCAGAGGTTTACACGAATTTTTATTGTTGATGTTCGTGGAGGTTAATTTTTAATGAGCCATGCTCTGTAAAAAAAGTCGGTCTAATGCATGTGCGTAAAGATGAGTCGCTAATCAGGGGGCCTAATGCATGTGCGTAAAGATGAGTCGCTAATCAGGGACGGGCCTAATGCATGTGCGTAAAGATGAGTCGCTAATCAGGGACGGGTCTAATGCATGTACGTAAAGATGAGTCGCTAATCAGGGACGGGTCTAATGCATGTACGTAAAGATGAGTCGCTAATCAGGGACGGGTCTAATGCATGTGCGTAAAGATTAGTCGCTAATCAGGGACGGGTCTAATGCATGTGCGTAAAGATGAGTCGCTAATCAGGGACGGGCCTAATGCATGTGCGTAAAGATTAGTCGCTAATCAGGGACGGGTCTAATGCATGTACGTAAAGATGAGTCGCTAATCAGGGACGGGTCTAATGCATGTGCGTAAAGATGAGTCGCTAATCAGGGACGGGTCTAATGCATGTGCGTAAAGATGAGTCGCTAATCAGGGACGGGCCTAATGCATGTGCGTAAAGATGAGTCGCTAATCAGGGACGGGCCTAATGCATGTGCGTAAAGATGAGTCGCTAATCAGGGACGGGTCTAATGCATGTGCGTAAAGATGAGTCGCTAATCAGGGACGGGTCTAATGCATGTGCGTAAAGATGAGTCGCTAATCAGGGACGGGTCTAATGCATGTGCGTAAAGATGAGTCGCTAATCAGGGACGGGTCTAATGCATGTGCGTAAAGATGAGTCGCTAATCAGGGACGGGTCTAATGCATGTGCGTAAAGATGAGTCGCTAATCAGGGACGGGTCTAATGCATGTGCGTAAAGATGAGTCGCTAATCAGGGACGGGTCTAATGCATGTGCGTAAAGATGAGTCGCTAATCAGGGACGGGTCTAATGCATGTGCGTAAAGATGAGTCGCTAATCAGGGACGGGTCTAATGCATGTGCGTAAAGATGAGTCGCTAATCAGGGACGGGTCTAATGCATGTGCGTAAAGATGAGTCGCTTATCAGGGACGGGTCTAATGCATGTGCGTAAAGATGAGTCGCTAATGTCTAATGCATGTGCGTAAACATTAGTCGCTAATCAGGGACGACACTTTCCGCCAAAGCTAGATTTTTGCAAAGAAGAGACTTTCTTTAAACAAAAATATCATGTGCGGACTGCACATACTAATCTGGGACGACACTTTACGCACATGTATTAAACCCCCTTTTCACAGAGCATGACTCATATAATGACAGCATGCATGATAGATGGAAAGGCGTCAAGTTATATGTCAAAACATGTAATTCAGGCAATGTATACATTTTCATCAATTAGTGTCTTGTATGTTAAATAAAAAGAAAACGACTTTTGATGGTTGATGAATGTTACATTAAACAATAACGTTAAGATCAAATAAGGAAAATACACCCCACACCAGATTTGAATTGTGTTTTTTTTGTGGACACTGATATTAAGTCGCCAAAACAACATGTCCGTATACAGATACATGTATAAGGAACGATACTTCTAGTTAATCTTTTATTTTAATAGATTATGTAGTGACATCGTATTCAATAAAAATAAAATAATAATGTTATATGCACGTAAATATGTAATCCGTGTAATTGCATTCTTACGTAAAGATGACATTGTATTTGCATTACAAATCCAGTTACTGTATTTATCAGTACATACTAGCTGCTTTGATTTCATGACATCATCATGACAAATTGAAATGAGATTATTTCAAAATTTAACAAGTATATTTTAAAATGATCATTCTGTTCTTCTAATTTTATTGTAATAATTTCATTTGTTCAATATACATTTTTATTTAATGCTTTCCGGTGGTTTACAGAGAAATATCAGTGAATTAAAACTGATTATTTCACTGTTTCGAACAGTGAAAATTATCAGTGAAAATTATCGATAATTTGCACTGTTTACTGTGAAATGACGTCATTTTTTTGACGAAATGACGTCATTATCCCAGCGAAATTCTTTAGTTAAACTCTTTAACAATGTATATAAACTGTGGAAAAAAGCATGAAACAAAAAGAAAATTTGTTGGATTTGGTGGAATATCAATTTTAATTCACTCGTGATCATAGAAAAAATATTTTTTCACTCGTGGCGAAAATATTATTTTCTATGATCACTCGTGAATAAAAATCGATAATCCACCGAATCCAACAAATATCTTCTATGAAATCTTCCAATGAATGAAACAATAGATATACATGTAATATTTAATTCTATTATTTAATTTCGTACTTGCATTTCCATTTGTTTTACACCGGACTGATTGGGCATTGAATAATTCGACATTAATAATTAAAAAATGCATAGTAGTAATCGAAACAAGTTCTTGTAAGTCAGATTTTAGAATTAAAAAAATAGATACTGGGAACCAGTCAAGCGCATTTTCATGATCCAAAACTGGGATGTAAAACAAAGCAATCGGAGAACTCCGGACTAAAACCCGTAAAAAGGCATTATTTTTCGGATGCTTGATATGTGATCAAATTTGTAAAACTGCTAATGGTTTCATGAAGTAAGCCCCCAACCCTACCCCTGGACCGTACCCCATTCCCCTGATTTCCATAATAAATGTTTCTTCTTTTTGTAATACACTTTATATAAAGTTTTAATGAATTCCTACGGGATTGTTTAAAACATTTTTAAAAGATCACGGCAGCCCAACACATGACGTGCATTTACCAGTTCGTTGAATGATCCCAACTATGGTCTATTGTGTTGTCTTGATAGAATCTTATGTACCACCTACAATTATCAGCGGTTTTACGGACAACCAAACTTGATAGCAGACACAAAATAATGAAAATATCCAGTAATTCGCTTCAGGTATTTATAAAAATTGCAAATCGAACTTGATTAAATATGAAGTTGTTAATCAGTTTTAGCAATGGTGAAACGGTTTTTTTTTTATTGAAAAGAAAAAAATTAATTTTATTTCAAATTGTCTCACTTTAATGAATAAAAATATGTTACTTTTATTAAATGCGTTTGATTATTATTTTTATGTTTTCAACTTTTAAGACGAATTTTAAATTGCAAATTTGTCGGTGAATGTGTTTTTGAAACGAAAATACTCATAGTTATAAATTGCTGCTTCTCTTTTTTATTTCGAAATGCAAACGTAATTTACTTGGAAAGGTTGCCTGTGAATAAAACTGATATAAAGGTGGACCGGAATACATTATGGCAGATAATCAACAAATGAGTACAGACTCGGATTAAAAATATTATGGATTTTGAAATTACGTTTGCACTTAAACGACCACACCTAATGTTGTGTGTGGTAAAGAAAACCATCCAGACATGTCTGGCAGACACAATTCACTATGGACAAATGCCTTGCTGTAAACATTTACGATGAGAATATGTTTATATATTATAATACAAACTATACATTTGCATGATAACATTTTTACGGTCTGTTTTCTGAATTTTATAGCACCGTTGAAGTGGAAAGTTAAATCTACACCATGTGTGACATTATGAATTGAAGTGAACACACTCCAAAAACTTTCTGCTTTTCAAAAATGGAATGAAACGTGCACACGCCCTTGGAGACACAAACAAATCCCAGCGTATTCAACCAAGATAATTGAACTTCAGTGCTTAGAATACTGTTTCTTTTAACTTTACTCAGATAGTTTTGCAATTTTGTAATGAAAAAACCCCACAACAAAACAAGTATCGCCACGTACATTTAAGGGGAGAGCATGTCATTTCTTTTAACATGTATACTGTTCTGGTCAACATCGTTTTGTTCGATTCAGTATGAAAAAGATGAATGCTAATTTTATTCCATCCTTAAGCCGGTACATATGTTGCTGTCTGTTTTGGCCAATCTTGAGATTGATATACTGAACGTGAGGATTAAATATAAAATAACATAATCAAGGCTATGCCTTATCAATATAGAATATGATTATATATTTTTATGTCATATTTAGGGCTTAGTTAGACACGATACCTCTGGCATTCAACTCTGACAATTTAAGCGTGAAATTTCAATTAATTTATATCGACTAAGTCATTGAAGCTTATCATTTCAATGCCTGCGGTTTAAAGTCTCCGTTGTCCTTTATAGGAATTCAAATCCGCCACCACATCACGCACGCGGCCTTGTTAAACGTGCTCTATATTCGTTCATATTTCATTGAATATTAACAAACTTTCAGAATTTGAATCTCAGTAAATACTCTACATTCTGGAATAGAAACATCTTGATGCAATATGGGTAAGTATATTTATTTTGTTGAAATGTGTACTGATGATCAAGTTCATTATATGTTCCGATAGAATTGTCGCATTTTGGGACACAAATCTACCAATTTTCCGTGAAAACAATACTAAATGATATATCATTTTCAACCAGACCTTGTCCCTTGTTTAAAAAACAAACAAACAAATGTTAAGGATATTAATTAAAAAAAACAGCGGGAAACTCACCTGTCGCACGTGTTTTTGTTTCTCGTTGTTATCGAAGTGCCATCTGCTATCGAAGTGTCCGCATTACCGGCGTGGATAAAAAATCGTTATATATGCTTGACGCATTCAGTGGTGTTCACAACGGTTCGTCTTTCGTGCAATCCAATAAAAGAGAATAACAAAGTGATCATTTATTCTGAGGACTTCGTACTTAAGCATCATTATTGGTGCCATTTTGGAATGAAACCTGCTGCCTAACAGGCTCTCGAATGATTTCCATAATCAAAAGTGGCACACTCTGTGTATTGCGGGGTTTCTTTGCGACGATCTTGGACCGTTCTGTGTCTGATTTAAACGCTTCCTTTCGGATTCATTGGGGATTGGTTGGAAGTGAAAAAGATAATGGCATCTTTCTAAAGTTATTGTCCCTTGTTTTAAATTACATATCAATACTTCTGTGCGCAATTGCAAATTGTTCCTTTACCTTTTAAAAAACAATTTAGACGTCTTTTACCGCTTCATGTTGAATTTAATTGATGCTGCAATACTCAACAATACTGTTATTGTTGCATTAAACAATGAAATCCTGTTCTAATCATCTTAAGATTGTTCTGAAAATACTCAGTTTCATCATTATCACCGTTTTTTTAATTGAAATTCATGAATGATTCAACACGATTCTCTTGCAATTAGTATTAATATTTCTTGCAAGTCGAGTGAAGTTTCTATGCGTTTCCAATTATAATCTTATAATATGGACAACGTCTTAATCAATAGTCGTCATTAACTAAATAACGACATATGATATTTGATTATTGAGTAAAATAAGTTCCCTGTAATGCACACAATGTACAGATTCTTGTTTACATACATGTATCAAGTTAACTCCGTAAGCTACATTTGCATGATCATTATGTTTCCAGAATTTTCGCAAATGTTAATTTTTTTAAACACAACAGTACCTGCTTTTGTGGATAACTCGTGTTCTTACAAGACAGAGAATCGATATACGTACCAATATTAATAATTACAGGCTTAGTTGCTGACCCGATACGGGATATACGGTTCTGTTGAAAACCATACCGGGGCGAGACCGAAGGTATATCCCGTATCGGGCCAGTACCCTGTAACGATTATATCACGCCAACTACTTTCCATCTCATCAAATTAACAAGGACAAACAATGTTTTTATAACTAGTATTATCAATAATATTACATTCAAGAACATTATATAACAATAGCAAAACTTAATGTTAGTCTACTGACACCATATAGAATATATGGGGTCAGATTGTGACGTCACGTTAGTCTACTAACACCATATAGAATATATGGGGTCAGCATGTGACGTCAAACAGCCAATGAGAGAAGAATATTTTGTAGAAGGCGTAATATATGTATATACTGAAATAAATGCATGATATATTTTACAGCATGGTCATGATAAAATAATATTAAAAACTATTTAAATGTCGAATTCGGCGTTTCATTACAGATGAATCAATTCCAATTAAACCGGTATAATACAATGTTCATGATTTTTGAGAAAGAGAAGCTATAAAATGCAATATTGGCAGAGCAAAATTTGGTCAAATCAATCGTTTTAATTGGCAAATAAATTTGGAACCTCTCACCGCTTGAAAGTTAGAAGTTTGATTTGAAATTAAACAAATATGTTTTAGAGCCTCAGCCAGATAACTTAAACAGTTTCGTGTTGACCGACATACGACGGCTTTGAAATGCTGTTAAAGACCGATGGACATTCTTAACCATACCGGTTTCACCGATGTATGGCTATTCCCCAAATCTGTAAACAATGACCAATTTATACCGTTATTCAAATTACGAGATCAGTATATCACTAACTTGAATGTCAGTGTGAGATCGTGTAGTTCAATTATCCTATATAAGGAACTAAAACCAGTATTTGAAAGATCATCGTATCTTAATATTTTTGAAAACTAAAAAAAAACGTAGGAACTTTATTGCTTAAATTTTACGTTTATCGTCTCACAAATTATCTATAGAAACTGGCAGACACCAGAACATGGAAAGAGATCAACGCAAATGTATATCATGTAACCTAAATGACATCGAAGAAGAATTTCACCTTGTTCTTAACTGCCCGTATTATAATGATGTGATCCATTCAATAATTCCAAAATTCTATAGAAACCGACCAATTATGTTCAAGTTTATTTAACTACTAAATAGTACAAACAAAATGCATAGTTTAAAATGCTTAAAATAAGAGAAAATATCATATATATATATATATATATATATATATATATATATATATATATATATATATATATATATATATATATATATATATATATATATATATATGTGGTACATAATAATAATACTTTTTTACAAAGAAAATTTCAACATTATGTAAACATCGCTACAATTGTAAAACTATACGTATAACATTGTGTGATCACTATGTATTAGCCATATCCTTGTGACATTCTCACGAAATTAATTCACGAAATAACTTTATTCCATGTATATTTAGATTACCCTTTAAACTGATGTTTGTTTTGTGTGTACTTCAACGCATGCTGTTATTGTATATATGAAACTATTCTCGGTTTGATAAATACGGTATGGAATGGTTGTATACAAGTTATTTATAAGAGAGATTATGGTAGCAGTCACATGATCAATGACACAACTATGACATCACGAAATTCGTGACGTCATTAGATCTCGACTTATTCACCCCAAAGTCGAAGCCGTTTTTTTAAACGTGGGAACATTTAATATGTTAAATTTAGAAGAAAAAAGATAGAAGCAGATTTATAGAAAGTGTGGACTGTCGATTAGACGAGATCAATAGGAAGCTCGAAAGTCGAAATAGCGCGGAAGTGCGCACTTTGGATGGAGTAAATGTGCCTCCCAATGCGAGTTATGTGGGCACTAGCATTCCGCTCTGCACACCGGGCGCTGCTAAATAAGGACAGTCGAATTTGCGAGGAAACTTTCAGGCTATGAGTGGATACAAAGGGTGTACGGTACTCCGTGGGACGGTATATCGTAATAGTCCGTACGGTACGGAACGGTACGTCATTTTCCATGACGCATTTTAAGGGAAGTAACTGTAATTCGCCCAAGAAAATGGCGGAAGTTGAATTGAAATCAACTCCAGCGAGCTTCAAATAAAAAATATGGAAGCATTTTGTGTTATCAGTAAGAGTAATTTTGATTTTTTTTACTAAATATGCAAGTTAATCCACTTTTCCTAAAGGTTTGTACCATAATCTTACATGTATATAATTCATAAAATACATCATCCAAAAATATATATTTTACTATCAATGTAATATCCTTACTATGTATGACCTAAAAATAACCAGCTTAAAACTTGTCCCCCAAATACAAAATGGTTTTGTCCTTACAATAACTATGCTGTGGGTAGAAATATTTCTTTAGGGTAAAATCATGAATGCTGCTCTTCAAAAGGAGGCGATAAAGTTCTAAAATGGAGGAGGCATGGAAATGGCATGTGTACAGTTATTATGGTGGCTGACAGTTTTGTGAAAACATGTGAGTATGTAGAAGAATAATTTTTAAACTTGTCTTTTTAAGTAACCAGTTAACAAGGGCTGTTTGTAAAACATGCATGCCCCCCATATGGGCTCTCCGTTGTAGTGAGAGCCATTGTGTGAATATGTTTTTTGTCACTGTGACCTTGACCTTTGACCTAGTGACCTGAAAATCAATAGGGGTCATCTGCCAGTCATGATCAATGTACCTATGAAGTTTCATGATCCTAGCCATAAGCATTCTTGAGTTATCATCCGGACACCATTTTACTATTTCGGGTCACTGTGACCTTGACCTTTGACCTAGTGACCTGAAAATCAATAGGGGTCATCTGCGAGTCATGATCATTCTACCTATCAAGTTTCATGATCCTAGGAATAAGCATTCTTCAGTTATCATCCGGAAACCATTTTACTATTTCGGGTCATCGTGACCTTGACCTTTGACCTAGTAACCTGAAAATCAATAGGGGTCATCTGCGAGTCATGATCAATCTACCTATCAAGTTTCATGATCCTACGCCTAAGCGTTCTTGAGTTATCATCCGGAAACCATTTAACTATTTCGGGTCACTGTGACCTTGACCTTTGACCTAGTGGCCTCAAAATCAATAGGGGTCATCTGCGAGTCATGATCAATCTACCTATCAAGTTTCATGATCCTAGGCTTAAGCGTTCTTGAGTTATCTTCCGGAAAACATTTTACTATTTCGGGTCACTGTGACCTTAACCTTTGACCTAGTGGCCTGAAAATCAATAGGAGTCATCTGCGAGTCAGGATCAATCTACCTATCAAGTTTCATGATCCTAGGCCTAAGCGTTCTTGAGTCATCATCCGGAAACCATTTTACTATTTCGGGTCATCGTGACCTTGACCTTTGACGTAGTGACCTCAAAATCAATAGGGTTCATCTGCGAGTCATGATCAATGTACCTATGAAGTTTCATGATCCTAGGCCCAAGCGTTCTGGAGTTATCGTCTGACAACCACCTGGTGGACGGACCGACAGACCGACCGACCGACAGACCGACCGACATGAGCAAAGCAATATACCCCCTCTTCTTCGAAGGGGGGGGGGGCAAAACAAAGTTGGCACTTATGCTGTTAATCAATGCTAAAATCTGTTTAACAGTACATGTTGAGGAGCTTTGTTTTACATAATCAGTAGTTGTCTCCCTTTGCATATTTGTTCATTTATTGTAAATATACCATGTGTGAGTCCTTACAGTAACTGTCCTTACCATAACGCAGAGTTTCGTTATTGTAAGTACAGGACTCGTTATAGTAAGTATGATTTGCTTATTATATGGTAACAAATGGATTTTCTGCACACTGCATAAATGTTAAATATGTATTATTTAAAAGAAAATGTCTATTTAAATTGGAAATATGCACGAGTCAATCGTGATACATCGGCTATCTCGGATTCCTCCGTAAGATAGGCCTCGTGGCTAACTGTCGCCATATTGCCTTGTATTACTACTTTACTGCCCAAAAGGTTGTCAGTCTATTGTTATGAGGCTGTATACGATGCGCGTTGAACTAGCGCCAAACTTTTTACCGAAACTTTGATATTAATAGCACTATTAACGTTCATTTGTGTTGCATTTTGACCTATTATCCAAGTGATTTACTTTTCCATTATTATTTAATCACCCTATCATCCAATTATTAAGATGAAATTACGGTGTTTACAAAACCAACCAAACCGAAAGTGAAACTGGATGCATTACGTTTCGCGATGTAAACATTAAATATTTGTTCAGTTTGAGGAAGCGAATCGATAATAGACGTTGGAATATGTATGCAATACAGAATATCATTGCCGATTGTAATACTGGCTAAAAAATACCTTTTTTGACAGGTCATGTATAGAACGTTAATCAAATAGTGACCATAAATCACTACAAATGTCTGGGTTGTTCATTAATATAATTAATGCACGTTTCTGATCTAATTGCCTGTATCTAGTTGTAATTACCATGATATTGATAAAATTAAAACGTTTTTTTTTCATAAATTAACATAACATGTTTTATTTTTATCATTTAGGGAATATATAATTGTATCATTATCATCATTGAATATTCTGAAGATCTAAATTATCATGATTACTTTAAAGTAGAATTTTTAAATTTTACTCATTATTTTTAATGAATTTGCACATTTGCTTGATTCAAAATAAAATGTATTAATAAGGGTTTCAGTTGTTAGTTTTAACCCATTTTTAGTTCGATTAAATTTAAAGTACTAACTACGTACATGTATGTGAAATGCTCTTGAGTTCGTTTCCTGGGCCTAGAACCAGTACTTGGGTGTCTCTTGGAGATTTCTTAAGAATGCTCCAACACTGGGGATCACACCAGTGACCTTCAGAGCATTATACAATTGAGGATGCATCAAGATTAAAAAATGGTACATGCATAAATTAATAAAGAATCGAAAACATTTTTTTCAGTATTGTGTGAAAGGATTTGAAATAATTATGTGTTTTTGAAATATGATTTATGTGAATTTGAATGAATATATAAAATTAAGTGATTTTCTCAGACAAAACTGTTTATTACATACTAAAGTATTCAGAATGTATTATTGTAATATTCATTCAAATTTTTTAGTACAAAAAGCACTTTTCCCTGGCATTTGTATTTATAGTACTTACATATTTTATAATTCTTACAGCATTTATAAACTGTGTTCATGCAAGCATGAAACCGGTTTCATTTTTTGAGTATTTAAACAAGAGGGCCATGATGGCCCTGTATCGCTCCACTGCTGAAAAAAGGCTGAAACAAATTTCTCTGCATGTGCAAATACTTAAATATAGGCCCTATTTAAGCACATGTACACTTTTGTGACCTTCTGGGCTGGGTCAAATTTAACCCCAGGGGCATAATTTGAGAAAACTTTGTAGAGGACTACTATATCTCACTGCATACAAAATGTGGTAGCCCTAGGTCCTAGAGTTAAGGACAAGAATATTTTTTAAGTTTTCACAAAATAAGCAAGATATAAGCGTATATAATGTTCAATTTTGTGACATGCGGTTCAGGATCAAATTTGACCCCAAAGGCATAATTTGAACAAACTTGGTAGAGGACTATAAGATGTTACTGCATACCAAATTTGGTAGCCATAGTCCAAATGGTTTTCGACAAGAAGATTTTTAAAGATTTCACAAAATAGGCACTTTAAAAGCGTTTATTCAATTTTGTGACCCCCCCGGGGCAGGGTCAAAGTTGACCCCAGAGGCATTATTTGAACAAATTTGGTAGAGGTTTATTAGATGTCACTACATACCAAATTTGGTAGCCCTAGGCCCAATGGTTATGGACAACAAGATTTTTAAAGTTTTCACAAAATAGGTCCCATATAAGTGTATGTTCAGTTTTGTGACCCCGGGCAGGGTCAAATTTGACCCAAGGGGCATAATTTGAACAAACTTGGTAGAGAACTATAACATGTCACTACATACCAAATTTGGTAGCCCTATGCCTTATGGTTAAGGACAAGAAGAGTTTTAAAATTTTCACAAAATAGGCACTATATAAGCATATAATTGATTTTGTGGCCCCCGGGGCAAGGTCAAATTTGACCCCAGGGGTATAATATCATTTGTTGTATGAAAGAAAATTGCCCGTAAAATTCACGTGAAAGCTCAAGAGATCAATAGCAGCGTGCTATACCCTGCTCCTTTTTACATGACTTGATGGTATTTAGTCCCTAATTCTACATGGCTAAGGGAAAATTAATGTGCAGATTTGACAAATAAGTCTTAACTGGGATCCAATAGGCAGACTTTCATATTACTTGTATTTAATTTAAATCATGATCTGAATTGCTCTTTGGCAAAGCTTTGTTGGTCACAGTAGTCAACTGAATTTTGTTCACTTTGTAGTGATTATATTTTCTATATTTATCAGACAACATCTTTCTTCAAAAGTTTAACATGATTGCTTGGTTAATTTAGAAACAAGATCAATGCATCATAACATAAAATGAAAATATGTGTAATAGTAAAAATGGCAGCAAAAAAGCACTAGATTATCTGCCTTAAATCTGAGACGATGTGTTGATGTATTGGAATTTCTCATAAATAATGTGTTCCATAGTTGTATAATTGTATAGTCGCATGCATGAGTGGTGTCAATGACACAATACCAAGTAAAGCCTATAATTTACTAAAACAATTTGAAGTTTGATGTGTGTTTTTTCAAGATCTGTTATATATAATTATATATACATGTATATATATATTGTTGAAAAGTTAACATGCAATAAGTTTACTGTAATTAAGTGACAAATAGTTTTACTGATTTGGTTGGATGCATATATGCAGATATATCATGGTTTGTGCAGAGGACAGTAGCAAAAACAAGAGCTGTATCCGTAGGATGACATACGCCCCCGATAAACGCTTTAATAGAAGTTATCAGCATTTTTCAAAACCTAAACGCCGACCCTAAGTTCAAGGTCAAAGGGGTCAAAATTTGTGTGTGTATGGGAAGGCCTTGTCCATATACACATGCATACCAAATATGAATGTTACATCTGAAGCGACATGGAAGTTATGAGCATTTTTTCGAAACCTAAATGCAAAGTGTGACGGATAGACAGACGGACAGTGCGATCACTATATGCCCTCCTTTGGGGGCATAAAAATGTGTTTCACATTGTTTTGGTAAATTAGTAATGTAGTTAAATGAGCAGAATCATCAATTATAAAGTTATTGATTATAAAGTGTTGCTGGCATATTTGATGCATTCATCTAGCTATAAGAAGGTCCCTGTTTTATCCCCACTGGCACCGAGTGAGGGTTCTCAAAATCTTTAAACAATATGAATAACTACATATAGGGTCAAGAGCCTTGTTGATATGGGGGCTAAACACCTGAAATCAAAGCGACCCAGGTTAAAGGCCGAGGCAAAATAAATAAACCAGAGGCCGCATGAGCCCGCTATACTCTGAACAAGTATTGTTTCTTCTCAGAAAACTGGCTTAAGTGTCTTACTAAGCTTTAGACTTTGAGTTTCAGTGCACTCAATCTTAAATAAATTGGTCAAATTAAATAATAATTTGTAAAAAATAAACATTCTGCACAAATTCAATTATTTACTTTACCTGTGTGCATGAATCATTTCAGTCTTGATGGTTAGTGAACTATGTCAAAAGCACCATATCTATGAAACACTTGTATTTTGAATAGTGCAATGTTCCACAGAAATGATGCTGATGATAATTCTACACGATGATGAATTATTAGATATATTTCTAAATTCCATTTCCACCAACCATTTCCGGTTATTTCACTACCAGTTCACATTCTTCATACACAATTGAAAATAACACTATTTCACTCAACAACCGTGACACATGTACTAAATTTTTCAACTTTTCGCAATTAAACTTGTCTTCTACTGTTATTGTTGTTGTTGTTCTTTTGAAAGTAGTTCGAAAGATGGCCACCATTAACCCAGAGATTGATTTATGAAATAAATCGTCTGCTGATCCAGAGTGATGCACGAGCCTGAAATACCATTGGCTACAATAGTCCAAAGAAGAACAGAACAAGATTTCAAACCTTTACAAAAAGCGAAAGTCTAAAAGTTTTTTTTTTATATTCGAAATGATAATTCCAGGTTAGTTCCTAGAAAGAAACAAACCAAAACATTGAAAAAGACAAGGAAGCAGCGAAGGGTTTTATTACATGACTTAAAAACATTGCACAAAAAGTTTTTGAGTGAAGGCAAGACACGAATTAGTAACACTTCATTTTGCAGATTACGTCCTTTTTCGTTGTATTCCCTAGACAGAGTGATAAAAACACATATATGTGCAAAACATGTAACAACACTGAAATGATAGCTGAAGCACTGAAGCAAGCAAAAGTTATTGAAAGTGATGATCTAAACGTCCTTGTTAGTAGCAAAGTATGCGAAATGAGTAGCAGAAAGTGTATGTATGGTGAATGCACAAAGTGTAAAGGAAGATTACTTACTTTTGACAAAGAAAATCTTGATAAAGATATTACCTGGCATGAATGGAAAACAAAGAAAGAAGTCAGAAACATAAAGAAAAACAAAGACATTACAGAAAAGACAATTACAATAACAGTTAAAGAATCACAGACTGGACCTGCACTGACGTTAATTGATAGGTTTGAAGAGCAATTGACTAGAAATTCTAAACACATTTACAGAGTGTTTAACCAATATGAATATTTTGCGAAGAGAAAAGAAACAATGAACGAGGATGAGTGCATTGTTCATGTAGATTTTTCGGAAAATTATGTTTGTGGGTACAGTGCTGAAATCCAAAGTGTACATTTCGGGGGTTCCAAAAAGCAGATTACATTACATACAGGGGTAGCTCATGTCAAAGGAGAAGGTCCATTCACCGTCTGCACAGTAAGTGACTCTCTCGTACATGGACCAGAAGCTGTTTGGGCTCATCGTGCTCATATTCTTGCTGAAATACGGAAGAAGTATCCAAAGGTCATATATATAGAAATACTCAGTGATGGCCCTGTCACCCAGTACCGCCAAAAGGCAAACTTTTACTTAGCAACACTAAGGGCAAAGTCATTTGGTTTTCAAACTGTACTTTGTTCATTTTTGAAAGTGGGCATGGTAAGGGTATCCCAGATGCAATTGGAGGTGCACTGAAACGACAGGCAGACAATAAATTAAAATATGGCAGTGAGATCACATCAGCCAAGACTTTCATAGAGGTTTTAACTAACGAGTCAAAAGTTAGCATGTACTTATTGACAGAACCAGACATCCAGGAAATAAAGGACCTGTTAAAAGCACCATTGAGAGCTGTAACCGGAACATTGAGTCTTCATCAAGTGAAGATTATATCAGAAGGACAAATAGCCTTTAGAAACTTGAGCTGTGACTGCGAAATAGGAATTGAACACAAAGATCATGAGTATCAAAGCGTGTCATTAATAGACGAAAAGTTCAAACAGACTAATATAGGTACATATAATCGAACCAAAGGATTAAAACGGTCAACAGATACAAAAGTTACTGAATGCCAGAAAAGAAGGAAAACGGTATCAAATGGGATTGAAATTCAACAACCAAAACCAAAGGAGATTCAAACAAAATACTCGTAACAACAAGGCACGTAGTTCCAAATTTAGCCCAGACAAAGGGCAGTCTGATCAGAAAATAGATAATGAAGATTTACTAAGACGTTTGAACATGTGCCAAACTTTCACAGAAGTAGGTGATACTTTATCTGCGTTACATGAAATGGCATGTAGAGTAAAACTTGATGAGATAAGTGTTTATGAAAATAAACTTGAAATAGATTTTGATGCATTTTTTTATATGCCTAGTGATTAAGATAGTTCAGAACTGTATCCTGTTGGAGTCATTGCAGATGGTAATTGTTTACCATCATGTGGAAGTGTGTTTGCCTTTGGTACCCGAGAACGTACTGAAGAAATAAGAACAAGAATTATTAAGGAATTGCATGAAAACGAGGGTACTTACTTGAGTAACGAGTTCCTCAATAGAGAATGTTCTAGTCAAAAGGACCTAGCCAAACACTATGCTCAATATTCAGACTTTTTCATTCCTGGAATGGCCCTAGATCAAGATATTATTAAAGATTATTAATTATTAATTATTATTATTCAGAAAAGAAATAATGTCTTTGACAAAAAATAGATCATACATGGGTATTTGGCAGATTTAAGCCCTGTCAAGTGTTCTGAATGCCCCGATTAGGCGCGTGTATCCTGAGAAAGGAAATCCCAATGTTAAGCAAGATCTCAATCGATTGATATTACCGAGGAGAGACATGAAATCTTACGTAATTTACATTTTGTGGACAAACACAAGAGATGACATTCCAGAATCAATTTGGTCTCCAAATCATTTTGTTCCTCTTCTTCCATTTACACACGATTGTAGAAACGATGTGAACAACAATGAAAACAATCTTAAAGAGAATGTAAATAACAATAAAAACATTGTTATTAATGGTAAAAATAATGGTGAAAAATGTGAGAACAAAAAAGGAAAACATTGACAGTAAGGATGATTCAAAGAATACATATTTTAGTGATCCTCGTGATTAAAGTGAAAAGAATGGTGATGTTGATAAAAACAGCAGTGATCAGAGGAAAAAGAGTGATGTTAAAAGTGAAAAAAATGGTGAAAAAAGTGAAAACAAAGACAGCGCTTGTACAGAAAATGAAAAGAAAAGTGACGACAGCTATGAATATGTTGTGCCTGACATACATGAATGTTTGAATCGATATGTTATAGTGAATTTAAATGGAAGGCCGTATCCAGGACAGGTCAAGGATGTTGAGAATCAAGAAGCTGAAATTTTGTGTATGCACCAACTAGGGACAAACAAAACATCAAACTGCTTCTTTTGGCCAAAGAAAATAAAGGACCTCTAATGGTATGATTATACAGACATTATGACTGTCATACCAGACCCAATCTCCGTGCCGAACACTCACCATTTCACAATTAATGAAGCTTTGTTTCAAGCAGCACTTTTGAAGTGCAAAAAATAATTTTAGCAGTTCAAATGATTTAGCCATTACTAAAATAAATGGTTATTATGTTCCTTACAATAACAAAGCTTATTTGTTGAGTTTATAAACTCCATGTTTTGATTTTTATCATTTTTAGTTCCATAGTTGTTGCTTAAGGTTTAGATTTCTATGACAGTTTTTAATATGATTTAAAATTTGGAGTGTTTACTTTAACTCGCTGTGTTGTCCTTACAGTAACAATGTTGTCAGTTCTGTAACCTTATTTTTTCAAACTTTAAGATATGGGATTATGTTTGTGACACAGTAAACCAAAATGATTTCTTGAAATGATATGTTAGTTGTAATCAGTAGTTTTGTGTTTATTGTTAAGTTACAGTTACAAATAAAGAATTTAAATGAACTTGTATTTGTAGATTGGCCTTTCAGAAACAAAACCAGTCCTTGCAATAACGGGCATGTCCTTCAAATAACATGCCATATTTTGTTTCATATATCAAACATTTTTTATTTGTAATAAAAGGTATTGAACAAAATTAATACATTTACTCATGTAGAAAATAAAATCTAAGTCATATATTACTGGAATTAAAAATCATTTACAAACACCGATGTTTGATGGCCGACTTTGCAGCAAATTTGTTTTCAAACGTAATAGACGATTTTTTTAGAAAAACAATAATGTTGGAAAACTTTTTTTTTTTTTGATAGAAAAACATTAAACTAAGTATTTGTCAACATAAAGTTTTTTATTCTTAGAGTAGTTTAGTTTTTTTTTTAAATTCCTTATAATAACGTTACTGCAAGGACAATGTAAGATTACTGGTAAATCATAATGGATCATTAAAATGCAAATATGAACGTTTTAGGTTGCAAACTTCAGAATATGATTGCAAAATGCAGAAACAAACAATACACATTGGAATCATCATAAACAATAAAAGTTCATAAAACAAAAATTATGTATCCCAATTCGGGCGAAATTTGATATTGGCTCATAAACATTTGCTTTATATCACGACTTGTGATTCCGCTGAGAATTTCGCAAATTCGTTGAAACCATTAAAATTAAATTTCAACCTCTCAAAATTGTGCTGTGTCGCCTACGTCACGAAACAATGTTCAATATTTGACTAGTTCTACGAACTGCGCTTGGAGATATTTATGGCACAAGCAAAGATAGCCAGTTCGACTAGTTGGTAAACACGTTTTATTTTTAACATAAATAATCTATCGAGTAAAAGAAACATAAAGCAGTCCGTATTTTTTAAATATATTCATAATTTCGGGTTCATATTTAATCAAAGTTTTAGTTTTGTAAATAAAAATAACTAATTGTACTTTCATGACATTATATGGTATTTTGTATATTGTATGACACATATGTAGTCTTAAAATAATATTGAAAAATGGTTTTTAATGGTTTGTATGTTGTTTCTATCTGACGATACGTATCGCGATACGTATTGTATCGTACACACTGTACCGCGATACGTATCGTAACGTGCGCGTATCGTGACACCCTTAGACTGGATACTCTAAGCAAGGTGAAACTTCCGGCTGAAGTTAGATTAAATGATTGTAGGCAGGGAAAAAAACGGGCAGACCAGCCATTGAAGAACGTGTTGTCAAAGTGTGGTCGTTACTGTGAGACAGGCATACAACTTTTGTGTTCACTAGAAGCAGGGACGGAGCTTGATCAAAAGACGTTTGAAGTTGGATAGTTACAAGGGTCAAGTTAAAATTAAGGCTCAGGCGACCCGTGTATCCAAACTTAAAACATAGAAGTTAGTTTGGTTGCTGAGTATCTTGCTAGTTTGGCGAAAAATTCAGAACTACCGCGTTCAGTATTGAATAATGCAATATCCGCGCTCGGTCACGTATACGCGCTTTAGATTTACCGGACGTTACAGAAAATTATGAAATCAGAATGCTTACACTAGCGCTTGTGAAATTGGGAACAGTTGTACCTATGGTGAGGGCAAAGAAAATGCCATTAAGCAATTTTTATGACTTATTCGTGAGTTGGTCAGACAATTGCGCGCTTGATTTGAAATCACTGCGGCTCAAGGCCGTTACACTTTTGGCGCTTACTGAGATGCTGGGGCCTTCTGATATTGCCCCAAACGCGCGATATATTGATAATCAAGGTGTTGAATGTAGGATAGTTTTCTATCCAGGTACTGTTTTCGGACCAGGATGCAAAAATCACGTTTTTGGTATAAACAATGACACCACGCGTTCAGGGTTCGAAGTTAAAATTCCGCGATGCAGTAATGCAAAAATAGATCCTGTGCAAACACTCCAGGATTACATCGCGCGTACCGAGTCTCAAAGGCCAGCCGACCGAGCCGTTTATATTACTCATAGGACTCCATACCAAGCTTTAGAGGCGTCGTCAATCGCTAAAATAATGGAACAGCCCATTTGCCTGGCAGGGCTTGGTGAACAGGGTTTCTCGGCTAAGTCATTTCGACCAACCGGTGCTACTTCTGCGATTGAGCAGGGAGTAAATCCAGAGGTTGTTAGGAACGTCGGTTGCTGGAAAAATTCGGAAGTTTTTTTTGCACATTATGTTCATGCTAGAACCCCAGATAGTTTTTCCGACAATTTACTGAACAATAAGTATTTACCTGGTGTGACAAAATAGATACTTTCAATACAGTGCTAAGAAAGGGACATTATGAGTAGACCGGTATTTTGTGTTTTACATTAATAATTCCATCGTTCATCTTTAATTTGACTATTTTAGGTTTTTAAATGGCTTTTATTTTCATTTTTGTGTTTCATGTTTAGTTCTCATCATTATGCCAAAGGAGCCATTCTACAGAACATGTCCTTTTTTAAAACATAAAGAAGAAAAAAATCAAGTTTTAGATGTGATACATTTAGTTGTGTTATTTAATACGTGTACTCTTTATCTGTGGTATAATACCAACTGCAACATAACATTTCAATAGTTATTGCTGACTATCAAATAAATTCACATTAATGTTTACATTTGTTCACTACCGTAACATAAATTAAAATTCGTATTTTTTTCCAATACTAATATTTTTCATATCGATGTTTGATTTCAGTCGAATAAACGTCTAAATTAGTTTTTGTCTATACCTTATATTCAACCAGATTATTATTAAAACTGGAAAATCTAACCATTATAAGACAACAATGTAAAATTGGTGAAAAAGTCTGTCTTTTTAATTTTTCTTAAAACTTCCATAGATTTCAAAGCACCGGTCATACTTTGGCATATACTTGCATATGACATTGTTTATTGAAGTCAATTTCTTTTCGCGGTGTTGTATGCAATCATTTGTCACTGTCAACGAAAAATGATGCCGTTACGGTAGTGAAGTTAATGTTACGGTAGTGACCGGTTGTTACGGTAGTGAGCATACATGAAGCATATCTTTAAAGAAGTTAAAATACGTAAATGAAGCCCGATTATTCATCAAGTACTCAACTGCAAAGAGGTATGCAAATCGAATAAATATGTGCTAGCTTCTATCTTTTTATTGATTAAAACAGTATCTTATTCTAAATAAACCTTCATCATTTCGTTACGTCTTCGATATTATCCTCTATGTCCGATATTATATTGTCGGTTATAGCTTTACATCATTAATGTTTACTATGTTTGTTAAAAACAATTTAAAATACAATTTGCATTTTGTATTCCGTTTTTTTTAAGTCCAAAACAACTATTTTTAACAAACAAACACAAACTCATATATGTATTTCATAATCCTGAACAAATGTTTTAGAACATGAAATTCGTGTCACAAGTTCCATACTAAATGTTTTGAACTCGTTAAATAAAATAATATATTCTCCTAGCCAGAAGCTCAAATAATATGATTTTATTAAACTCATTCAATTAATTGTGTATGAAACTAACACTCATTTATATCCTGTATATGTTGTACAAGTCCAGAGTACACTCATTTAATATCCTCTAAATGTTTTACAAGTCCAGAGCGTCTTTTATTTGTTCCCATATAGCTGGCTCAATTTGTTGATGCCGACTTCCAATATTGGAAGGTGGTGGAATTTGGGTTATATACTGGTCAATTCTGTACCACAACACATCCTGCATCCGCGGCCAGAAGAATCAGTTGGGACCAATGCAGTGCATAACGCTGACTTCGACCTACAAAATACAGGACACTTTATTTAATGCAGGATATACAACGACAAATAACATTAGCTGGCTGTTGATTAACATTATGTCGAACAGACAGTGTAGTCAAAACCTACAAATTATATATATAAGCCTTAATGCTCTTTCCTGAATTTTCTCAAGTTTTTTAGTAAATACTTCTCCACAGAAATGCCAAGTAAGTGGGCAGTAGTTGAAATTTGAAAGAATGAATGAGTAATATATATATATTTTTCGTAGTTTACATAGATTGTTTCCTATTCTTTTAAGTACGTTAAGCTGCCTTGATGGCTTCTTACAGATACTGGATATGTGTTTATCAAATTTAAGTTTAAAGTCAAAAGTGACCCCAAAAAGTTTCACAGATTCATCACATGGGATTGTACTGCCATTCAAATTAAAGTTAATATTTTGATCTTTTGTCTTTGTACCAATAGCAATTGCCTGAAATTTGTCAGGATTGGCTTGCATGTGATTGTCCGAGAACCAGTTTATAAGTGATTGACTATCAGACTCCAAAGATTCAATAACATTATATATATTTGCATCACTGCAGGATAAAGTGTTGTCGTCTGCATAATTATAAAGGTCACATTTATGTACATAATCAAAAATATCATTAATAAAAATGTTGAACATAACCGGGCCTAAAATAGAGCTTTGGGGCATCCCTTTATAAATATCTTTGAAAGAACTCATGTTGGATCCAAGTTTGACAAACTGTTTCCTATTTGACAAGTAGTTAGAGAGAAGATCTAGGGCTTGGTCTGAGACCTATAACATCCAAGTTTCATGATAAGAAGGTCATGGGGGAGGCAGACGAACGCTTTCGATAAATCCATAAGAATAGCTGCCACATATTTATTTTCGTCTAGAGATTTTTTCCAGTCCTCTTAAGAAGAGTGCTTTGACAGCCGTAACCTGGCCTAAAGGCTGAAAGAAAAGTATTAAAGTGATTGTTGAAGAAGTCAGTAAGCTGAGTATTAATTGACCGTTCAAAAATTTTGACACAATGGGCAATATACTAACGGGTCTATAATTACCCTTATCAAGTGCACTGTTTTTCTTGTGGTCCGGGACTACCTGGGCTATTTTTAAGCTATCAGGGAAAGTTGACGACTGAAAACTTAAATTAACCATATCTGTGATATGTTATATTACTGAGGGTTTAGACAATTTAAGGAGCTTAGCAGATATTCCGTCATGACCTGTTGCCTTTTTGGATGATACTTTATCAATTTGTTTACAAATGAAGGACTGATCTACAGGTGTAAAGTTTAGCTTTTTGTCATACTTTAAATTCTTACGTATGGAGTTCAAACTAGGATGGTTTTCGTTAATTGGAATAGAACCTGCCTCAATGTCCTTTGCGACATGTACACAAAAGTAATTGAAAATATCACAAACCTCGGACTGATCACTTATAAGATTATCTTTTTCATATAATATAGTATCTTTTTTACAATTGTTCCTTTGTTTGTTAGAAATGGTTTAACTGTAGGCCAAAAAGATTTATTTTTACATCCTCCAACACATCTTTCTATAAAATATTTATTTGCTGATTTTCTTTTTAAGCTAGTAACCAGATTCCTTTGTATGCGAAAATTTTCCCAGTTTTGTGAAGTTTTATTTTTATTATAATTATGTATTTTGTAACATGCGTTTCTTATAGATTGCTTGTTTCAGAGTTTTATTTATGTATGGGACTGGCTGATCTAAAGACTGTTTGCGCTTTAAAGGAGCATATTTGTCTGCGACCTCAATAAATGTTTTGCTAAAGCTGGTATATGCTGAATTTACACCGACAGGTTGGGAAATTTGGTTTGAGTAGCATAATTTTGCCTGCAGGTCTAGATTAAAATTTACGATGTCAAAATTTTTAAATGTCCTATAATGAAACCAGTTTGATTTTTTTCCGTGGAGCTTCATCTTTTAACTGAAAAGCAATCACGTTATGTACATCACTAAGTCCACAATTAAAATTACAAGTTTTGCCAAATGCTGATTGGTTATTTGTTAAAATAACATCCAAAAGTGACGGTTCGCCATTTTTTGTAAAGCAAGTTGGTTTTTTCACTAAACTGGATAGATCAAATACATCAATTATATCCTTCACAGGTGTGCTTTTTGTACGATCAAGTAAATCAAAGTTCAAGTTACCTGTTAATATATAATTATCATATTTTAAACTACATTTATCTAATGTGGTCATACAATTTTGTTAAAAAATTTCATTTGACATAGATGGGGGTTTGTATGCCCCTAATAAAAGCCATTTCTTTTTTTTCAAAATTACCTCAATACTTATAGACTCGATGTCTTCAAATTCTAGTTCTGTCTTTCTCTCACCCGCTATGTAAGATCTTAAATACGCTGCAACCCCACTACCCTTGTCATTTCTGTCAGCACGCCAAAAGTGATAACCATTTACAAGCCATTGTGCATCTGGGAAGGTTTCGTCAAGTTTTGTTTATGAAATAAATAGAGCATCAAACATTTTTTTACTAAGTATTTCTTTTAAAAGATCAAATTTATTCCTTAAACTGTTCATGTTTAGATAAGCACATGTAAATCTATTTGGTTTGTCTTTTTTCATGTTAATGAGTTCATCAAAAATAGATAGAATGTCATTTTCATCAGAGTCTAATTGCAGTGAAATATTTGTAATGTCGTCTGGTTCGAAGCACTGAATTGGAACGTATCATCACAATTTCGGCACAGCCAAGGATCGTTCGATTTGCCTAGTTTGATGTACTGCTTGTCCGAAATGTTAGCACATTTGATATGCCACCAATAGTAGCACGCCTCACAGAGTACTGCGCGACTGTTGGAGGCTATAGCCCTTGGGCATTCAGGTTTACCTTACCGCATGGGATTCTGATCGGCCCCGGGTTCGGTGAGACATCCAACTGTTATTAGATGAAAAAGTGCGCACAGATTAATTTATATTCTCTGAAAAAACATGCTACGCATTAAAGTTGTAAAATAATGTATAATAGAGAGGTTGAGATTTAAAACGTGTACGTGTACTTATAGCGATTCCGTTATAATTTTTAACAAGCGCCTAGTAGATGTGTGCTATAAATAGTAACGACACTTCGTTATCTACAAGTTATAGACAGATAACATAAAATATAGGTAGTTTACACGTTGAACTCTAACATGTAGACGGGGCTTTAATTTATCGATAGCAGACCCATATTAAATTATAAAGGTAAATTACTCGTACAAGTACGCGTTACACGTTTGAAATCACAGCGTTTTTAGTATCTTTTAAGATTTTGAAATATCTATGATCAAATTTGAAGTTAACATAGAAAAGATAACATACTGTGTATAGATCCTCACGGGTCTAAAACCTCTCCGCTGTCTGCCGATGCAACTGTATCAGATGGACCACCTTTCGCCCTCTGTTCATTGATAGGAAACATGTGATGTTTTGGAGTAAAACACTCGCAATCACCGGGAAAACTACAGAAACAGCTGACATCTCTAAACTTGAACTGACCTGGCTCTCTTGTAAATATCTGTAAAAGTATGTTGCATAAATCAGAATATGTCTGTACAATGAGATTCGTGCTCAGACAGGCTACTTAGTGGTAAAACTTAAACAGCATTAAAATACACAGGCATCAGCTATTAAAGCAGTATTGATTTTACAACTGAAATATGGTCGATATCCTTCTGATTATAATTTCTACAAATTTAGTTATGTTATAAATTACCCTTTATTAACAACATCCTTATGAACGTAAATCATTGTTGTTAACATTCATTATCATCAAAATAATTAATATTAATGATTTATTGATTGATTGATTTATTTATTTATATCATCAGTCATTACGTTTATAAGCATCATCATTATAAACATTAATATTATTATTATTATCATAACTAATACTTGTAAACTGTAAACTATGTATAAATAGGTACTTGGTGAATTTTCATGGTGCTATTTACTGCCTGTAAATCTTTAGGTGCAGTTTTTTTCTTGTTCCTCAAACTGGTCATCCGTTATTAGAAACAGGTGCGGAGCAATGCCCTTCTGAGTAAGTGTCACTGTGTCATGCAAAGATACTGCGTTTACAATGTCCTTGCCATGTAGCACGGCCTCGTCAGCAGCTCTTTTGATGACTGCCCCAATGCCATCAGGGGCACCTTTTCCATGGCCAGCTTACATGAACGACCAGTTAACGCATTTAAAGCCTTCCTCAAACGGAAGTGTGCTGAGCAGATACAAGTTAATCTTGCACCTGAACTGGGTGGTTGGGCCGTCACTTACAAAGTACACGTTCTGGATTTCCGGAAATTTTTAATTTGCAAATTTCATAAGGGGCTTAAGATGTGCCCATATGCCGACAGGTCCGTGCTTAAGGTTGTCCGACAAAGAACAAAAGCTTTGGATTGCATCTTCTGTGTAAAGGACCCCGATGTGAAGGGAAACCT
Source organism: Dreissena polymorpha (assembly GCF_020536995.1). Lineage (NCBI taxonomy): Eukaryota > Metazoa > Mollusca > Bivalvia > Myida > Dreissenidae > Dreissena > Dreissena polymorpha. The sequence goes on along the minus strand of NC_068355.1, from coordinate 3,563,947 downwards.
GACGCTGTGACGCCCCGAAGTGAATGCTTTGGATTTCTTCATTGTATTTACAGGAATAGTTTTCAGAAAAAGCAATGTGACAAATGAGATCTCTTTTGGTTAGCTTCTCTTTCAGTTTCCTGATAGATTCGTACTTCATTGTAACCATTTTGGATTCTTTATCAACGACACTTATCCCTGGAAATCGTTTCGTCTGCCATGCATACCACTCCGTCATCTTACCTTCCTCAAACTCTTGCAAAGGCACGTTCTTGTCTTTGCAGTCACGTCAGTCTCTATACATGCAATTTTTTTGTCTTGAGCTACAGACAATGGAATTTGCAATCTCATTTAGGTCAGGCGTTGTAAATACTGACAACTGTTTCAGCTTTTCGGCTTTGAATTGCACATTCTCGTGACGTTTGCACTGGCAAGTTTCTCTGTATGAGGGTTTTGGGTGTCTTATAAAAAAAAAGGGCTTGAGACGCAAGAAAAGGGCATATGACATCTTGCTAGTTGTCTCCATCAAATATTTGGCATGTAATGTCTTTAATTAGTCGTTAAGAAGACGCACTTGCTGTTTGTTCTTTTTCAAAGTTTTAGTCGCGCGTTTTCCTGCTTTGACTCTACTATTATCATCACGCGACAGAAACTCTTCAACTGATTTCTTTAATTTACTTATAACTGTCCCTCTTTTTCGGATGAATGCTCCTCTGATACTATCTCTATCTAAGTGTTTCATGTTTGTTTCTTGTTCATTTGAAGCCATACTTTTCACACGATACTTCTTTAATAAAGATTTCGTAAATGCTTTGTCAAGCAGTCGTTTTGTTTTGTTTGCCCTTAATGATTTGTATTTTTTCTCGTAATCCGTGAATAAGAACATTGTGAAACAAAAGAGTTTTTGTTTTTGTTTTGTTGTGCACGTTCTGTCCTCTTAAAAGGAGATTTGTTTTAGCTCGAGGTGAGCTTTTGTCCATCATATTTACTATTTAGTTCATTACGTTGGAGTCTTTTTTTATATCTCTCTGCCTCTCTTGTTTTTGTTTACAATTTTACCCCAAGTTTTTCAACGTGGCGGTATACTGCTGATCTTTCTTTTCAAACACGCTTGCGACGGCGATTACGCATAAATTAGGTGTGTTTTCCCGACAGTTCATACACCGATGAAATGCAGAAAAATGCTATACAATTCTTATAATTACAGCACAAAATGATCTTAAAAGCTGAAATTCTATCGTGGTAAGGGTCATAAAAGTCATTTTTAAATCTAGCGTATGAATCTATTTTCAGTTTCGGTTTTATCTCCGTCAAACGAGTATATCGTTGAAGTTCGCGCAAAAATATAACTTCATTTCGCTATTGACCAATTTAAAACAACGCCATTAAGTTTCGCGCACAACATAACGTTATTTTGGCAACTTGTTTATGACCAGAAAGAAGCGCCATGAATATTCATGTTTAAATTTGCATACGAAGTGGGTTCATCGGAAAATATAAAAAAACAGGTCACGTGAAAAAATTATCCAATCAGAATGTAGCATTCATATGAAAGTGACAGAAGTTGTAATTATTCTTAATTACGAAACAATTTTATAAAGTTTTAGGCAATACAGAATTATATCATATGGCCGATCTGAAAGCGAACACCTACACAGTGCCCCAGATAATTTTTCGGTAAATAGGGTTTTCACCCATTGATTTTGAAAAATAGGGTGATTTCATTCTTGAAATAGGGTGAAATGAGTTATAAAAATGCATACTTTAAAAATATTGCTGCTTTACTTCTGTTGAAGCTGCACACTTGTATTGATTCAATAAAAATGCAAACTATCATAATTAACTTAAATAAACCAATTCGGCACTTACTGGTCCTTGCTTTCTTGGTTCGAAAAAGTTTGCTATCGACTGATATTTTTGCGAAACAATTGGGGACGTCTTTCGACCTCTCTCATACATTTTTATTTCGCATCGTTATTGAAAATTAAAGTACAGACGTTTTAAAAATACATGCACAATGAACGACGGATAAAGTCAGATTAAAAACACATGTATGTTGTCGTAAATAATTTGGTTATTTTTTATCTATGAAATCTAGTCCGCAGAGCATTTGAATAACTTTGAATGTTTTCCTGCTCCGTCATACAAGCTCTTGCTGAATGAAAGTGTCTATAATAATTTAAAAGAGAAAATACCGAAAATTAGCAAAGCATTTTCGATCGAAGCTATTGTATCGTACGCATCAAGTTTGACAAATTTGCGTAAACGTCAAATTTGTTGCGTTTTCAATACGCATGATTTTGTATTTCTTTGCGGTTTATAACAATTTAATAGGGTGAAAGACGCAGATACGCAGCTTATCTGGGGCACTGCCTACACCTTGGTGGCTCCACTAGTTTCTCTTATCTAGTGATTGGTTGGTCTTTGTTGCATTTATTGTGAATTCACAATTTAAAATTGCTTTTATTGATATTCTCATCAATTAATGTCATATCTCTTGCTTGACATATATGTTTTATTTCGGTTTGTCATGAAATAGAGATATTATTCACTACCGTCACATAATGTTCACTACCGCAACATAAATACGTGTGACGGTTGTGAATAGTGACGGCAGTGGAAATTGTTGCTCAACAATCGCCTAAACGATCCTGATCAGTATTATTTGCATGTAATTTAATGTTTTCAAATCTTTATCCCAAAACTTAACTGATGAAATAATTGCAGAAAAGATAAAAATATACACATCATGTATATGCAGCGTTCGGTAGTGAATTATAATAAGTATACGGGCAAAATATCTTACCTTCAGTTTCTTTTGCATCGGCCGCCATTCCGCTGTACCATACAAAGTTTCCCGCAAATGGAACATCATCAAAATGTGACGTCATAAGCCAACACGTGTGTCGTCATATCTTTGAGTTACATGCTAACAATTTACAAAATAAGTGAGTGTGGCGGTAGTGAAGTAAAATTTAGGGGACACTCTTTTAACAGACATATTTTTCTATTCGTTCTAGTTATTCATGTGAAATAAAAAGAAATCATTTGCTTAAATATGTCTACAAACTTATTCCGTAAAAAAATAAATAATGCATGAGGAATATGTGACAAAAATGAGTTCATTTGCTAAGAAAACTAATGTCGGAGACATGTTAAAACTGCGAGCGTGGTTAAAATCAAAGAGTAAAATATTGATATATATATAATGGGATAACTCAGTTTTATATTTTGAATGTATTATATTTATTAACAATGGTAGGTGAATTGACAGAATTCTTTTAAATTACGTTTTTAGATGTTCTCAGAAATGGTTTAAATACAAGGGACAGAATGTGGACGATTTTGGTAGAATTACTCAAATATGTTATTTTGTTTATGAATAAACATAAAAACTTGTATGGTTGGGTCAGTGATCCCAGTGACGAATATTTGCTAAAATAGCAGTCACATGATCAATGACACAACTATGACGTCACTAAATTCGTGACGTCATTCGATCGTTCTCGACTTATTCACATTTTCACGCTTGTGTGTATACCGTAATGAGCATTTAATCTAGCCCGAAATAGGGCTAAACCTAGACAAAATTGCAAAATAATTTATTTTATCATAATTTGATTCCCAAATGCTTGTACTACAACATACTAAAAGTTGCATCCCTAGGTATGTGGGGAAAATGAAAAATTCAAGATGGCCGACAAAATGACCGACAATTTGGGGAAAAACGCCCATCAGCCAGTATTTACACAAACAATCACCCACATTGATTATCTGAGGTAGTTTTAAATGTTTGTTTGTTCACCAGTAATGTGTTGCGATTACTATTTTGCTATTTTTTGTGAGTAAACAACTGTTTGTTGAAGAAAATGGTGGTTTTTTAATCAAATGAATTGGTTGAGAATCAGTTTTTTGACACATTAAGCTTAGATATTTTTTCTTTTTAACCATTAAAATAACAATAATGCGGACTTTAGCCAAATCATTTCTAGATACACTTTGAATGTAATATATTGATTGTTTTAGAGACTTCCATTACACTTCTGAAAATTAATCGACAATAAGTTGTCATTGCACTTAGGTAAAACTGAGTCAATTGTGTTTGGGTCCAAGCAAAACTTAGGTCACAATCTAGCATTGATATATCTTGTAATGGTACAACCATTGCTTCTACCTCATCCGTTAAGTATCTTGGAATTACCCTTGATCAAAACCTTTCTTTCTGCTCAATGGCTGAGTCTCTTTTGAAAAGGTCAATTTTAGATTAAAATTCCTTTATCGTAAGAAAGATTTCCTTACTTTGCATACGAAGAAACTTCTTGTAATGTCACTTATTCAGTGTCATTCTGATTATGCTTGTTCTGTTGGGTATAAAAGTATAACTCAGACTTTAAGAAATAAGTTACAAACCTGTCAAAATAAGTTAATTAGGCTTGTTCTTGACCTTGATTCTAGAGCTCATATTGACCAATCTCACTTAAAGTCCCTCAACTGGTTACCTGTTTACATGAGAGTAAATCAAATAATGTTATGTCATGTCTTCAAAATAAGAAATGGCATTTCTCAAGATTACATGAGTGAACACTTTGTTTCCCAAAATTCTATGCATCATTACAGCACTAGGCTTAGTAAAAGGGTGGATATTGTTAACCCAAGGTCAAATGTCATGGTTCCAAATCTTTTTCTTATAATAGCATTAAACTCTGGAACTCTTAACCTGAGTCACTCACAGAGGTCAACAGGTTAGAAGGCTTTAAAATTGCCATTAAAAGTCATTTAATGAATAATATTTAAATGTGTATATATGTGTATCTTTTCACTTTTTAATAAGCAGATATTAGCTTCGGCTTAGGTTTTTATTTTTAATAATTATTAGTTCATACTTCATAACATGCATTTTAGCAATATATTTAATTTAGATAATTTATGATACCTCATATCATCAAATTACAACTGTCAAAATATCTATGTGTTGCAATAATTGATAACATTATCAATTGATCTTAGTTTCAAGCTCCTGTGATATTTTCTGAGCACTACTGTGATAATAAGTTTGATCTCTTTTGAACGGTGATACATATTTTTTAGTTTATTAAATAATTATTTTACTATGACATAGTTATGTTCAAGGTCAACATATGTTTAAGGTCTGCCTTTTTTTGTCATGCCGCCAATAATAAGGTCCACAATGGAAATAAGGGCTTGTTCTTTTTTTGTGTCGTCCTTGGTTTGGTGAGCATGTAATAGTTTATTGTACATGATATAGTTTTTAATAATTGTTTATTATTTTATTCTATGTTATGTTGTGAGTGTGTATGCTTCCTATGCCGAAATAAATCTATCTATCTATCTATCTATCTATCTATCTATCTATCTATCTATCTATCTATCTATCTATCTATCTATCTATCTATCTATCTATCTATCTATCTATCTATCTATCTATCTATCTATCTTTCTATCTATCTATCTATCTATCTATCTATCTATCTATCTATCTATCTATCTATCTATCTATCTATCTATCTATCTATCTATCTATCTATCTATCTATCTATCATCTATCTATCTATCTATCTATCTATCTATCTATCTATCTATCTATCTATCCATCCATACGTTGTATACATATATCCCAATGTTATCCATACGTTGTATACATATACCCCAATGTTATCCATACGTTGTATACATATACCACAGTGTTTATCCATCCGTTTTATACATATACCCCAATGTTATCCATACGTTGTATACATATACCCCAATGTTTATCCATACGTTGTATACATATACCCCAATGTTATCCATACGTTGTATACATATACCCCAATGTTATCCATACGTTGTATACATATATACCAATGTTATCCATACGTTGTATACATATACCCCAATGTTATCCATACGTTGTTCACCTATACCCCAATGTTATCCATACGTTGTATACATGTAGCACAATAGTTATCCATATGTTGTATACATATACCACAATAGTTATCAATACGTGGTTTACGTGTGCAACACTTCCTATGTCTACGTAACATACATATACACAAAATTAATGTTTATCAACAGGTACCACTTTGTTTATCCATACATTGTATACATGTACCCCAATGTTTATCTATACTTTGCATATGTGTAACCTATGCATATCGATACCCTATATGCATGTGACCCAGTCTTTAATTATCCCTACATTGTATACATGTACAACTATGTTTATCCATATGTTGTAAACATGTACCTATTCCCGCATTAATCTCCTTGCAAAAGCATCACATCCACTTTGATTTATATAGGCATAATCGGACTTCATTTCTGTATTTTAATAACATTGAATGAATACTACGCAAATTAAGATTACCATGTAACACGCCTGTAATTTATGAGATGATGTTACAACAAAGCCGTTAGTGCAGACAATCCATGATGGTCGGATTTCTCTAGTTTGTATGTTACTGTGTTTTGAAACACATTCAATGCAAGAACAAAAAGGTAAGAGAAATCATCTAAAACCAAATAATGAGAAAATACTATATTAAGATCAAGCGATGTATTTGGCAGAGGAGCCGGCTAATGGGACCGCGAAACCTTGCGTTACGCTTGAGCGGTTTACATTTGCAAATACGGGAAGACAAAGTTTAATTGCTTTAACATATATATTATAATAAATATTCCCAAAAGTGTATAAGAACAAAAATTCGAAGTAGAAAAGACCAATATGGTCTTAAAACATAGAATAATTTGTTTTACAATAAGCTTTTCGTACTTTAAAATTCATTCAATTGATTACGCAAACTATGACATATCTCATGTGACGTTATTTCTGTGACGAAACACACCAGTTTTATCCCCGATGTATGTTGATTCGCGGTGTCAATGTTTTGCATTAACATTAGCAACAAACAAACAACAAGACTATTGCCAAGCAATAATAGTCCCCTACCGGCTCCACCATTGTCAGAAATTCCACCATTCTCAGAATAGTTTAGTCCCCTACCGGTTTCAGCGGAGGGGACTTATGGTTTTGTCTCCGTCCGTCAGTCCTTCCGTCACACTTTTCTGGATCCTGCGATAACTGTAAAAGTTCTAAATATTGTTTTATGAAACTTGTAATATGGATAGATGGCATTGTGGACATTATGCACGTCATTTCATTTTGTTCCTACGTCAAAAATTGTGGTTGCTATGGCAACAAATAGACTAGAAATAGTGCTGAAAATGGTGTTTTTTCTGGATCCTGCAATAACTTTAAAAGTTCTTAATATTTTTTCATGAAACTTTGAACATGGATAGATGGCAATATGGACATTATGCACGTCATTTCATTTGTTCCTACGTCAAAAATTGTGGTTGCAATGGCAACAAATAGACTAGAAATAGTGCTGAAAATGGTGTTTTTTTTTGGATCCTGTGATAACTTTAAAAGTTCTTAATATTTTTTCATGAAACTTGCAACATCGATAGATGGCAATATGGACATTATGCACGTTATTTCATTTTATTCCTACGTCAACAATTCAGGTTGCTATGGCAACAAATAGACTAGAAATAGAGCTGAAAATGGTGTTTCTTTCTGGATCCTGTGGTAACTTTAAAAGTTCTTAATATTTTTTCATGAAACTTGGAACATGGATAGATGGCTCTATGGACATTATGCACGTCATTTCATATTGTTCCTACGTCAAAAATTGTGGTTGCTATGGAAACAAATTTTAAACAAATCTGACAATGGTGAAATTTCTGACAATGGTGGAGCCGGTAGGGGACTTTTATAGCTTGGCTATAGCCTTGTTTTATTTGTTGCCATAGCAACCTACATTGTTGACGAAGGAACAAAATGAAATGACGTGCATAATGCCCATATTGCCATCTATCCATGTTCGAAGTTTCATGAAAAAATATTAAGAACTATTAAAATTATCGCAGGATCCTGAAAACTACCATTTTCAGCACTATTTCTAGTCTATTTGTTGCAATAACAACCAGAATTTTTGACGTAGGAACAAAATGAAATAACTTGCATAATTTCCATATTGCAATCTATCCATGTTCTAAATTTCATGAAAAGATATTAAAAACTGTTAAAATAATCACAGGATCCAGGAAAGTGTGACAGACTCACGGACTGACGGACACACTGAGCGCAAACCATATGTCCCCTCCGGTGAAACCGGTAGGGACTAATAAATAAATTATGGTATAACCTACCTTGTTGAAAGAAAGCAATATTCCACTAGTTAATAGAGCATATTTATGTTCTGCAACTCGCGCATTGTAATCCATAAAAAGAGTCATTTTGACAATATGTTTTCAGTGTACGCAATTTTGACAGATTAATGTTAGGTCGCGACCTTGTGTGGTTGTCATGCATAATTGGAATCTTTGATATGAATACAATTATTGTAATCTCTCCAATTTGTCATTTGATTTCGTAAATCGTGTTTTGGTGACAGTGGTTAGCTTTCGATACAATCGTTCAAAAGGTGTGATTTCAAATCAATGTTACGTAGATGCACGGATGGAATAACAGAAAACGGACTAGCACATCCTTGTTATTTTATTATTATAAGCATTGGATTTAAGTTGTCATCGAGGTAGGCCTCAGTGTGTCTTTTACTTTTAATTTTGCTGTTTGATGAATCATGTTTAAGCTAAAATAGAGGCATCAATCTAATGTACTGTACAGAGGAGTTAAAGTTTCAATCGATATATCCAGATTATGTGCTACGTGTAATTATAATTAGTCCCCTACCGGTTTCACCGAAGGGGACTTATGGTTTTCGCTCTGTGCGTCAGTGAGTCTGTAACAATTTTCTGGATCCTGCGATAACTTTAAAAGTTCTTAATATTTTTTCATGAAACTTGGAACATGGATAGATGGAAATATGGACATTATGCACGTCATTTCATTTTGTTCCTACGTCTAAAATTCTGGTTGCTATGGCAACAAATAGACTAGAAATACTGCTGAAAATGGTGGTTTTCTGGATCCTGCGATAACTCTAAAAGTTCTTAATATTTTTTTCACGAAACTTGAAACATGGATAGATGGCAATATGGACATTATGCACGTCATTTCATTTTGTTCCTATGTCAAAAATTCAAAAAGTATGGGTGCTATGGCAACAAATGTATATTTTTTAATCTGAAAATGTTGGAATTTCTGACAATGGTGGAGCCGGTGGGGGACTTATATTGCTTGACAATAGTCTTGTTATATTCGATTCTTTCGTTGATTTGTGGCTTAATTTTCATTGATCACTGTTGGCTTGAACTGAATATGGACGCCATTTTGGTCAGTTGAAGCTACGTGATCCGATTCTTTTCTGATATGAAAAATCGGCCGTGCTAACCGGGCCGATATAATTTATATTGGTCCGCTAGATAAAAATAACGGTCCGGTCGCGACGTCATTTTGTTACCATTTATAGTAACGAATCTCCTGGACGATTTTAATAAAATATGGTATTAAATGACTACGAGTGTAAGATCTTTTTTTATCGCATGCTTTTAAATGAGCCAATTATATAAATATTTACGCAAACATAATGATAAATCCAGAATGTTGTTTACATTTCGGGACGTCATTTGACGTTGCAACTTCGTTTCAGCAAAATAACAAAATGAGATTGGTTAATCGAACGAAAACTAAGCCAATGAAAACGCTTTAAAAGTATATTACACATGTGTAAGATAAAACTATTCGTAATGGTTATATTACATGGGAAACATGGTATGGCATGTGATAAAATATGTTAATACTAATTGAAGTTACCTGATAATTGAGAAAATGGTATTTACTCCACTGAGCACGCATACATCAATACTCTTGCGAGGTCATTTAGATTGGTTTTCTTATCCATTTTTTAGAATGTTATAAGATATATTGTGACGTAATAGCCTAAAGCTAATTAACATTTGAGAAAATCACTTTACAATTTCATGGTGTGGCCCGGCCGAATTACAAGTTATGTATTAATTTACCCAGCTAGCTTCGCCATGAACTGGATATGCTGTCAGTTGCTTAGGCAAAAATGTCATTTATTAATCAAACTCTATCCTTATTAGGCTGGACTTTTCTTTATAATACATACTAGCGTCTAGTTTTAATGGGTCTATAAAATGCCACTTTTTGCATTAAAAAAGTACCACGTACACAGGCAAAGATGTAGTTACGCTATTTCTTGCTGTATTGGGCGAAGCCCCTTTTATGGGATCGCTTGTAGCTTGTGATCAACTATTGGATTTGGATCTGAACTTGACAGTTTTCGAGTTTAAAGTTATGGAAAGAAATAAAATGGAAACTTTATCTATGTGTTAGCGATCGAATAACGACACAATATTTTAGATATACATGTATTTTATTTTTAGTTGATATTATAAGTAAAATAATCTCGTAGAAATATAGCCTTATTAAGATTGCGTGAACACATCACATTTTTAGATATAAACTATCTTTGTCGCATTAAACAGCTTGGTTTGTGCATCATAAAGTGGTGTGAAAATACCAGTTATTCATTTATACTCTTAAAACAAATAGATCTACTTGTTATTTTAATGTTTTTAATTTAATGTAATGACGTTTAAGTTTATTCATTACATTATATTAATATAGAAATTATTAAACTCCGCAAACATTTTCAGTAGTGGAATGTGTGTGATAATTGGCTCCTCTTTTATTGAATACAAAAGACAAAAAATGCACATACATTCAAGAACATGTATACACCGTATAAAGATGTGCACATCTTTGTTTAAAAAAGCCATTTAGTTATGTTATAGCCGCGTCCATTGATAATTGGACTTAATATATGTGAGTAGAGTTTAAAGGAATTCTCTTCTAAACAAAAAAAAACCAGTCGATGCGGAAATTGTCGTCCCTGAATATCCAGTGCGGACTTCAAAGCATATACGCATGTACATAAAACCCGGTTTTTCCAGACCGGGCCTTATATACTGAACGATGCAACATTGTTAGGAGAGGAAAACGTGTTATTTTATAATAATTAAAACTCAGGACATCATGTTTGTAATTAAATGTGTGGACCTCCATGATGCACTTAAATTATCAATTAAAGTATTCAATACAATTAAGCGAAAGTTCGAAGTTAACACGGGCAACTGAAATAAAGAGATTAAGTAATAAGGAAAACCATAACCACACACGATTTGCAACTCGTTGTATTAGGCGTTATCGAAATTCAGTCACTTTCGTCACTTGCGACATTGATCAAGTATCATAATAACGAACAAAGTTAAAAGGCAAAAACATTCAGAATGAAAACGGGTTCGTGTAAAACACGCAAACGTTGCTATTCTTTTAGATAGAACAATCAAATTTTAAATTGTTCCCATAAAAATTATTTTTTGGTTAACTTCTTGGAAAAAACTATCGATCCGTGTGTGCTGTTTTTCTCAGCGGCTCATCTCATGTTCATATCTCCCCTGGAATTGCCAAAAATGTATCACGTATAATCCATGAACAAGTGTTAAGTTTTGTCACTTTCAGCCCAGCTAAACGCTTTATACTCAATGGTCGGCTATACTCATTCCGAAATGCCGTTTGTTTTTCGTCATCATTGGCGACCATCACTTTCTTACCTATTTCGGAAAATCCGCTTTAACAAATTAATTGGGCAACCACAATTACAAAACCTTTGATTCTCTGTATATAATACAAAAACTATAGACACATTCGCGTTTTTTTCTATTGCCAACAAGAAGCATATGGATACAACAACGTCGTCCGACCGCTAAATACGGTCGAATACAGCAACTTTGGTTTGACGTGCACAAAGACGGAGTCCCTTTCCGAATGTAGTTGATGTTGAACTCTGTAGCGCCGTTAAATGTCACATCGCCGTTATATGTCGCAGGCTACGAGATTTGTCGCAACGTTGACGATAAATGTCGCTAGGAAGATAAATGTCGCAAATCCTACTGACGATATAAGTCGCAACTTTAACGATAAATGTCGCAAAAATTTCAACTGCCGATATATGTCGCAACATTAACGATAAAAGTCGCACACCTTTGTAAGTCATGTTAAGAACGAAAACTTGAAGTAAAAAGACTTAAACTTTAAGGTTAGATTTTGATTACCCGACGAGGTTTTTTAAGCCGACTTCCACCAAAATGGTCAGTTTTTAGTTAGTATTGTCCGAAATGGTCAATTGTGGTCAGTATTTCCATAATTGTCAGTTGCGGTCAGTATTGTCCGAAATTGTCAGTTGTGGTCAATATTGACCCAATCAATTCTTATACTTCTTGGCTCGAGTAGCCAGTTGTTGAGATTTCCTTGTGCTAAATGGACTGCTGTTATCAAGATTGGACAAATGTTGTAAGATGTGATAAAACTGTAACATTATTACAGCAACACAAATTACGATAAAATTGTGACTGTAGTACATGTATCATTATCTTAGTTCATGTATTACTATTTTGCAGACGCACTGGCATATGCCGGAGATTGTACTGGCATACTGATGAACTGACTGGAGAATGATATGTTCTTTTTAGTTTTTTCAATATCGTTGCCTTTAATTAATGCTTAACATAAAGGCAGCGGTATAATATGTCGCCGATTCACTGGCTCGCTGCAGAGTATCAATCTAGTGAAAAATACCTCATCCCTGTTTATCAGTGAACGTTTATTAGATTCCCGATCCTTTTGGAATTTGAACTCGTACTCTTTAAACTAACCAATTACGAAAATGGCCGCATTTACTTTAAACACTATATATATATATATATATATATATATATATATATATATATATATATATATATATATATATATATATATATATATAATCTGACACGAGTTCTCGTTTCATACCATTTTTTACACACATTTATTTTTTACAAATTTTTATCTATGGAAGAGCGCCATGAAATGTAAGTGATTTCAGCCAAGTTAAAATTGGGTCGGTTAAAAACGAAGTTTACAAAATTCAAAATTCTATCATTTAAGTTATATTTTAAACTTAGTTTTTATAGAAACACTATATACAGCAAAAATACCAAGAAATAGACAGATTGACCGTTTACATTTTGAAATAGAAATAAAAATGCAACATGCATCATTCGTATTTTCAGCAGAAAATAACCCAATTTAGAAAACGATGTTTTAATTTGAAAAAATTGAAGGATGTGCATCAAAATTTTAACATATTTAACAATAAACATAGTTATATGCTATATTAAATCAAATTACGTTAGAAAAGAAATAAAAAACGCGTCGCAAAAAAGTATGCGATGTCGGCATGATTCGAACCTGCGCGTTAAGATCCCAAAAGTTTTCTTATCCATCGCCTTAAGCACTCGGCCACGACAATTTCACAGTGGGGAAGCTTAAATTAAATATCCATAAGTGAACAGGTAAAAAGGCTTGTCAATCTTCGAAGAAATCGCGAAATCGTAACTCTTTTTCAGATGATATTTGGATCAAAGTCAATACTTATTGTGAAAATAATGTATTCTAAAGGAATTACGTAAACATATATCAAAATTCGAACTTTGAAAAACATTGCCTCTCTCGGAAATAACCAATCATTGATGATCGTCAATGATCGTAAAATAAATCGCGGGAAATCATTTTGGGGTGCGCTACCTTAAAAAGAGAACCCGTAATTCCTTGCAGTTTTCACAGAAAGGCATTTTTCTTTGCCGGCCCCATAATTACCCAGCTGAGCACAGAGGTTGGGACCAGAGGTCCCGGAGTGATCCTGGATCGATGATTCTATCCAAGAATATTCGCATTCTATCGCTGATTCAAAGATGACAAAGCTGTCAGTCTCCGGCAGAGATATCGAAGCATTCACATGTGGTTCCACCCATACGGTTCCTGTCAGACTGACCTTATATAACCAGACTTGTCGAAACGGCCTTAAACCCAAAGCAAAAGCTTACGGGCCCATCGTTTTTCCGATTTCCGACAAATTTTAAACAAGGATTTTGTCATTTTTGACTACAGCTTAACGTTTGTGGTCGAAAATGAATAAATATGACCGCTTCGGTCGATCTTCACCGCAGCTGACAATTACGGATAATACTGACCACACCTGACCATTTCGGACAATACTAACTAACAACTGACCATTCTGGTGGAAGTCGGCCCAAATAAACCTCGTCGGTTAATCTAGATCTAACCTGAACGTTTTAATCATTTTTACTTCAACTTTTTTTTTTAACATGACTTACAAAGGTGTGCGACATTTATCGTTAATGTTGCGACATATATCAGCAGTTGAAATTTTTGCGACATTTATCGTTAAAGTTGCGACGTATATTATCAGTAGGGTTTGCGACATTTATCGTTCCTTGCGCATTTAATCGTCAACATTGCGACAAATCTCGTAGCCTGCGACATATAACGGCGATGCGACATATAACGGCGATGCGACATTTAACGGCGCTAAAAACTCTTTTAGCAACAATTTTGAGCATTACGTAGAAAGCTTAAATTTAACAGGGATAATTTTACAGCGCACGATCGACGAAGGTTGAATTCTCAACTTCTCGTGTAATTTATATTTAAAATAGGAATAAGCAGTATTCGCAAGCGATGAAAATGAAGAAGAGCACAATAAAACAGATAAAGGCAGTTATTATACTAGCAATGTTTAGCTAAGAGCTAGGAATTTTTAATTACTAATAAGGTTTATCAGGATTCTCATATATTTTTATAAAACAAACTGACAAAACTGAGTCAAGAGGTATTTGTCTTTTCATCAAAGTGTAGCATTTAAAACCTTAAATTTAACCTTACATTTGAATATAGATTATGTTTACACACCATAATGTTATTGATAATTTCCATGTTAAAAATACAGGAACAGATTGTTTTGACAGAACAGAACAGAATAGAATGTTTTTGACTAAGCATATGAAGCTCATCGTCGTAATCATACTTACATTTTATTTGACAAATACTTTTAAACACTCGTCATCATTATCACCCATAATAGCATCATCCTTTCAACATCATTATCATACAACTAATAACCCAAAGACAAATAGGAGTGAGTGCTTGTATTAGACAGGACTTTCGAATAAAACAATGAGAGAATACAAATTATAAATAATATCTAAGATATAATAAATACCTAAATCTATCCACCACGTTATATACCTCTCGAACTGTCATTTAACTGAAAAGATATAATTACAAACATTTGTAAAAGCAATAAAAATATATGATCCAACCACAATCGGCACACTATGGCCTTCAACAACGGTCAAATAACCACTCAAGCAAACCGGCTAATTAACATCTGGCACACTCTAGCCTTCACAGACGGTCAAATTACCACACAAGCCAACTGGCTAATCAACATCTGGCACTATGGCCTTTACAAACGGTCAAATGACCACACAAGCAAACTGGCTTATCAACAACAGGCACACTCTGGCCTTCATAAACGGTCAACTGACCACTCGGATAATACACAAGAGAATAACACAGATATAATAAAACAATATTTAAAGGTTAATGATAATAATTAAAACAAAAATTAAAAACATCATAATCTTAATAATAATAATAACATACTACATAAACCATACCTTTATGTTCCTCAATACTTAATATACCATACGAACTGTCCAGTTACTGCACTGCAAAAAATAAACATGCAAAGATTGTTTATTCCATGCGGACATGCGTTCAAAGAAAGTGAGGTCAACTAACACAAGCCAACTTGCTAATCAACATCTGGAACACTCTAGCCTTTACAAACGGTCAAATGACCACACAAGCCAACAGCAAAAAATTATGCGCGCATGGAAAGGTGATGTCTTGTCTAGATACACATGCATACCAAATATGAAAGCAATATCTGAAGGGACACAGTAGGTATGAGACTTTTTTCGAATCGCGGTCGCAGATTTCGAAACCTGAAAGCTGACCGAAAGTTCAAGGTCAAAGTCACAGGGGTAAAAAATTGTATGCGCATTGAAAGGTCTTGTTCAGATACACATGCATTGCATACCAAATATGAAAGCAATATCTAAAGGGACACAGTAGTCACGAGCCTTTTTCGAATCGCAGTCGCAGGAAAATCTGACCCGGTCTCACCCCAACCCCCATAACTTTTGGCGCAGGGGCCAGATCGAAATTCCGAATAGTGCACCGTCGCACATATGCTCATAGCTACCATGTGTGTAGTTTCAAGGTTCTAGTGCTAATAATGTAGGAGATAATAGTGACCAGGACGGACGGACAGACGGACAGACGGCGTAGATAACCATAATATCCCGATGCTTTTCAAAAAGCGTGGGGATAAAAACATAATAATCACAATCTCAACTGACCACTAAGATAATAAAATAGAATAAAATATAAATAATAAAACAATATTTTTAAAATAATGATAATTATTTAAACAAAAAAAAAACAACAAAAACATCATAATCATAATCCTGGTAATAATAATAATAACATACTGCATAAACCATACATTTATGTTCCTCAATACTTAATATACTATTCGAAATGTCCAGTTACTGCACTGCAAACAATAAACTTGCAAAGATTGGTAATTCTATGTTACTTTTGTTCTAAGAGAGTTCGGTAAACTGACAACACAAGCCAACTGGCTTTCACACATCAGAAAGACTGGCTTTAAAAAAAACGGTCAACTGACCAAACAAGCCAGCTGGCTTTCCAAATCAGGCCCATTCACCTTAAACAAATTGGTCCAATGACCACAAGAAACATACACAAATACCAAATACAAGTTACTAATGTTCTCACAATCAATTCGTATTTTCTGCTCTTAAAGTTAAAACTACCGACTTGACATTTGTTTTTATGTTCAATCCACCAAAACAGACATACTTTAAGTTACTAATTGAAACCTGGCTCAAATTTCCATGGAAATAGCATGAGCTCAATGGATATAATAGAACACTTTATTAATGTTGATCAACTAATCTGAAAATAACAAAATCCTTAATACACTCAAATACACTCTATAGGTACTCGGTCGGCTGGAAACCTCGTCAAATTATTGAATTTTAACCTATCAAACCAATCTCAAAGAAAACCTGTATTGATGCAAAGTTTAATTTCTGTTACTCTATAAAAAGAATACCTTAACCTTCGGAGAATAATCCCTGTTGCTGAACCGTAACTTGTTTTTGTTCAAATAAACTCAAAAACGAGAAACGCGTTCATGTTTTGTGCTAAACCATAACCGTACTCTCTCTCTTCTAAATACTATGTATAGACCAACACTATTCCGTATTTCTCAAACCTATAATAATTTCATTCGATCAAAGTACGTAAATGTAGTATTATCTATTCACAAAATACTGTAAAATACTCATCCTCATCATCAATAACAATAGCATCATCATCATCATTAATAACATCATCATTAATAAAATTATCATTAATAATCTTGACAAGTAATTTTCTAATACATTATTACAAAAAAAACAACAACAAATCATTCCTTTCGAGCTGCCCACTTACTTTAATGTTACACTATTCATTATTTATCCTTCGAACTGTCCAGCTACTGAAAAAATAAACTTTGCAAACATTTGTAAATGCAATTTCAACATGTGTTTTGAGAAATTTCCGTGAACTGACACGCAAGCAAACTGTCTTATACGCATCTGAAAAAATCTTCCTTCAACAAAATGTCAGCTAATAACACGAGCAAACCGGTTAATTCACATAAGCCAATCTGGTCTTTAATAGCATACAGTTAATGATCTCCAATATATTGAATACCCTTCGAACAGTACATTCTTAAAAAATATAATAGACACAAAAATGTAAATGTAAACGTGCGTTTTAACAAGTTTGGTTAAAGAACTACACGCGCAAACTGGGTTAATCTACATCTGGTCAACTGGCTTTCACGAAACGATAAGCAAATTACACATGTTAACTTGCATTAAAAAACGGCCAAATACCAAAAAAGCAAAATGATTTTACACATCAATATAAAGAAGTGAAACTCCAGCTGCTGGAGCAGTATTGAATTTTCATTAAAAACAATTAGTTGGTCCTTTATTTAAGGCAAGTGACCGATTGCCCAAACAGTACAAAACAGCACAATACAGCACAATACAAACCAACATAAACACAAAATATGAATAAAGCTGGGGTCACCGCCTTGGAACGGTCAATGCAAAGCATTGGGGGTTTAAACCTGGTTATAGAGCGCTCAACCTCACACTTGGCCCAGCAATATTCATAATACATTTAAGTGTAAATAAAATTTAACGTCATAGCATTGTAACTCAAATTAAACAATAATAAAAGGGAATTAAAACGCATTCAATTTAATTACTATTTAATTACTCAATTGCATTGAAGATACAAGAGTAACAGAATTACAACTTTTTGACGAACGATCAAATAAAACTATTAACAATTGTCAACTACATTCCTTCTTTATAGAAAAGATTTGAGAATGTAGAATCAAAGAGTTAATATCTCAGATAATCATCGCGCAAATACAGGAAGAAGCAGCAATAATGGGTGTAAAAATTCCATATTACATAGCTTGGTTGTTTATGTGACTGCTAAACAAATTAAAAATAATTAAATCAAACAAGAAACGCCTATCAGAGAGAAAATATAAATAAAATGGAACATTATAAACCCAATGACCTATGCATGTAGATTACAACTGGGAAAGTCGGTCGTATGACGTCACAAAAATCCATAATGACATAATGACGTGAACAAATTCCAAGGGCAGTACTAAATAAAAATATTAATGGGGCTGTGCTACTTATAAAACAAGTTTACGTGATTTAATATTAAGAAGCAAATGAATACAAATGGTAATACCATTAAAGCGACATTATTGGAATCAAACAGTATATAGGTGTTTTGACAACTGAAGACAGAAATGATTTGATGTACGATTTGAGTCCAAATGTAGTTTACATGCAGATTTGTTCATACGACACAATGACACAATTTTATTCAACAGTGAAAAATGCCTATAATGTAGTATTCATGCAGATTTGTTCATACGACACAATGACAAAATTTTATTCAACAGTGAAAAATGCCTATAATATCACTAATGATTCCAAATTTTAAGGGAAGAAAGATATAGTGGATCGAAAACCATCAAACACGTGTTTTTAAGTACATAAGCATCGTATCCTTTTGATAAAAACAAGTTAATTAAATTGAAAAGTTTAATATGAACATTTGGTTTAACATATTTTAATTTGCGGACACGCTTCAAAACATCTCCATAAAATGATGGATGGGAGATTCCATTATTTAAATGCCATTTTAAAGAAACATTATATTTTGAAATTAAATCACCATACTTAGAGTAAAATCTAGCAAATTTATTTCTTAGGTTATGATACAAAAAGCCTTGTTTTAGCAATTTTTTAGTTAATATTAGATTACGATCATTAAAATCTTTAATACACGAACATGCTCTAGCATAACGTACCAACTGCGAAATGTAAATACCATAGGAAGGTCCTTTAGGGATGTTGCCATCTAGAAACGGAAAATTCACAATTTCAAAGTTAAAATCGTCCCGTTTGTCGTATAAACTAGTTTTGATCAAATTATTATTAATAGTTAAATGTAAGTCTAAATACGCAGCGTCTGTATTGGATATACACGATCTATTTAAGACTAGTTCTTTTGGGTAGATTTTGTGAATATATTGTTCAAATAATGGATTATCTAAATTAAGTATGTCATCAATGTACCTACTAGTAAGGTTAAAACAATTAATCAAATCTACTTGCTTAGTTTTAGATAATTCTAACATAAATTCGCTTTCATAACAATATAAAAAAAGGTCAGCTATAAGTGGCGCACAATTAGTACCCATAGGAACGCCAATAATTTGTTTAAATATTTTACCATTAAATTCAACAAACAAGTTATCCAAAAGAAAAGTAAGTGCTGCACAAAAGTCAAGACCAGTCCAAATGATGTAATTATCTAATATCTGATTAGTAAAAAAAGCTGTTTTAGTGTTTAAAGCTAGATACAAACATTTCTCTCTAGCAAAAGTTTTTTCAATCAAAGAAACAAGTTTGGATTTTATTAAAGCGTGAGGAAGCGTTGTATATAGTGTCGAAAAATCATAAGTACTTACCTGTGACACCTTATATTTTTTATTTTCAATTTTATCAATAACTTCTAAGGTGTTTTTTATTGACCAAAATAGGTTAATATTACTATTTTCATAAACTTTATTACAAAATTTAGCTATATGATATCTAATAGCACTCAATGCAGATGTAAGATACACTGATAATTGTTTGGTGGTACAAGACACTGAATTAGCGATAAAACGACTTTTATATGGCGTCTTATGTAATTTAGGTATCCAGTAAAGTGATGGCAATTTCTTGTCAGTAATATTGACTATTACATTTAACTTTATGCATTGCGCAATATGGTCGGTAATAATTTCATTAGGTTGCTTATTGTACTCACAATATGATGTAGTTTGTGAAAGTTCTTGTGAAATAGTTTGAACATAAAACACTCGTCATATTATGATAACATTATTAGCAGCCTTATCAGCAGGAACTAAGACGAATTTAGATTTTAAGTCTTCAAGCAATTTACAGAGATTTTGTTTATTAAATTTAGGTGAATGTGGTAGGGCCAAAGGATGTGTATCATAAAAAAATATTTTATTCATGGCCATACTAAATATTTTTGTTTTCCAATCATTGAGTGCAGTAATTTCAGCATTTTCCTTCCTGCACCATTTAGTGCAATAATCATGTAAGGATGTTACGATATTCTTAATGCAGTCATCAACATCAACAGGAATAGGCAGTCTGTACTTAGGGCCTCTGCGTAGCAAATTTCTAAGGTTTTTATTTTGAATGAAATTAAGGTCCCCAGTAATAATATGTCCAACTGGACCATATATATATTTAGAACTAGTACAGTCACATAATGTAGGACAATTTCTAATTACATTTTTATCTGTGGAAATAGAATTATAATTAAAAACGATACTTCTTACAGGTCTACTATATTTGTAGCAAATAAGTGGTGATTCAGTATTGCGGAAATAAGGGGGAATCAACCGACGTACATTTTTATCATTGAATATTTTAGGAAGGTCAATTAAATCAAGACCTTTGTTACAAAACTCAATTTTGATACGATTTCTAGTTTTGTTAAGTACATTTTCAATAAAAGGTTTAAGATAGTAGTCAGTGAAAGATTCAATAATACAAGCACATTCATATAGAGGGTCAGATTGAAGTAAAATAAGTTTACATTCCTTATCAATATGCGCCAACGAAGAAACAGAAAGAGAGCAAAGTGCACTTAGTAATTTATGTTTACCCCCATTTTGTAATACTGTGTAGCAATCATTTAAAGAAAGCAGACGTTTAAATTTACGCCTTAAGTTACCATTTTTCCTAATGCCATGTGAACGTTTATTTCTTAGACGTTTACTAAACAGAGAAAATGAATTAATCGATTTATTTTTAGAAATTGTTCCAACATTTAGAATATTATCATTTAATCCAAGTGGGTAAGCTGATTGCAAACGTTTAATCCATTCAAATTCTGACATGCACCTTGCTTTTAATTGGCACTGACTTGAAGTACTATTATTAAAAATAAGTTGCTCCACAGGTTGAATTGAAATATTTGTTACGCTATGACCTGTTTTATTAAAGTGCTGGTAAATGAAGTTATAAAATTTATTGTTATTTTTAATTTTAAAAAAATGTTCCCTAAAACGTGTTTTAAGTGATCTACCCGTCTGCCCAACGTATTGCGCACCACAACAGGGTACATTTCAAGTAATAACATAAACCACATGCATAGAATTTCATGAGACATCGGATTTAATATTAACTGAAAATTTGCGGTTATTAACCGATGAAAGAATAAAAGAGGACATATTTAAAAACTTGCAACATAAACACTTCCTGGAGTTGCACTTATTTATTGTAGGATACCGATTACACGGAGCTAAATTACGCTGCGAACTAGAACCCAGCCGCATTGTACCTCCAATGAAAGATGTTCGAAGTAAACTTAATTTGACTGTAGGTTTAGAAAAAAGTAATTGTCTATAATTTAACGGCAAATGAATACTACGTGTAATCGGAATTCTCAATGGTGAGAGAACAACTTTCGGGTTTTTTGTAATCAATCTGTCCATAGGTTATTTATTTGGCGAAACCACCAATCTTATAATCACATTAATACACATTGCCAAGTCAACATACATAAAAGAGTAAGAGGTAGCTTGTCAGATAATGGTCTGTAAAAAGTCAGTATAACCTGCAGAACTCTCAATTGATGAACATACACGTTTACTTTATAAGTACAGAGAATGTATAAAAATCTAAGTATAAGAAAGGTCTTAAACAAGGTTTCTTAAAAAATAATAAAAACACAATACCGCTACCAGCCTCTGAAGGCTGAAAATATAACAACATCGAAGATATGTACGGGGAAGCCAACATGTCACCAAACAAGAACAAAAACTATTCACGAAAACAAAATGACTTATAATGCTAATAAATCATTTTACTTTTGTTATCACTACAGTACCTAATATTTGAAAGTGCGTTTTACTATGACGAAACTTAATTTAACAAAACCGATAATTGCCTTTCATCCAACAGTCTTACTGTCACCGCTCTTTTCAAAATCCATTTATACCACAGCATATCCAAAATATGGTAATTGGCACATATGCATGCACCGTCAATGACGTCAACCTTGCAAGGAAACAAGAGCTGTCAGAGGAAAGCGCGCTCGACTATTCGAGTGCTTTACAGTATAACGTAAGCAATCATGGAGTTGGGGGGTATAATGTGGGTGTGTGATCATTTAATAGATGATCTTTCGAAAATAAGAAAACAAATTGGGGGGGGGGGGGTGGGGGTAGAGGGGGTATAATGTGGGTAGGTGATCATTTAATAGATGATCTTTGGAAAATATTATTATTATTTTTTATTTTTTTTTTGAGGGGGAGGGGGCGTGGGGGATGGTTTGGGTGGAGTGCATTGTGGTATGTCAGGTTGTTTTGTTGTGTTGTTTTGTCAAACTCTAACATAGATTAATCAATAACATGAATGTTCTAAGTATAAAAGGGGCCATACTTCTGTCAAAATGCTTGATACAGTTGTCTGCTCTTGTTTATAGGTTGGGACCATGATGGTAAACAAGTATGCAAAATATGAACTCAATATGTCAAGGGACATTGGACATATTTGGGGTAGCACGCATACTTTAACATTTGCACGCAAACGCCAACGGGAACGCCAACGCCGACGCCTGGGTGAGTAGGATAGCTCCACTATATATATTTAATATATAATAGTCGAGCTAAAAATAACATCTTAAATTATTATGAAAAATATAATAACTCGAATGTTTTAACTCTACTTAAAGATTTTTTATATTTTTTTAATTGAATGTTTTAACTCAACTTAAAGAGGTTGTATATTTTTTTTTATTGTATACAACAATAACATTTCAACAGTTTTTTTCAATATCCAGCGAAAGAGACGTAATATATGCAAAACACAAACATGTTTCGAAAAGGTTACAAGAAGAGTCATTATAGCTGTCGATTCACAATTGGAATACCTGAATAGTTGAAAGATATGTACGCATAAATGTGTATCCGCTCATTATCATACCACGTCATATATCGCACACAAAGATCTTGCTAAATTATAAGGAAATATGGTAGTTAAATGTAATTAATCGTTTGTTGAATCATACGTATGGAACTAATACAAAAACTTGTAACACATATATACCCATAAAAGGGGTATTTCTAAAAAACAACAAAAATAAAGCAAGGTGTTCGTAAAAACATGTATGAGAGTGATCTAACTCTACTACCAATACAACCTGGAGTGACACACTATGTGGCCTTACCAATTTACAAGAGCACCGCCTTGCGGATGCAGACCGCTCATCTATTTTTCTTTTTAAAGGTGTAGGGACCTATCTGAATTTCAATCATAGTAGGGAGGGGTGGAGTGGAGAGGGGTGTGGTCATTTATTACATTTTCTTCCAAAAATGCATAACAAATGATTTTTTTTATTTATTGCTTTTTTTTCGGGGGGGGGGATTCTTGGGTGGGATGGTTGGACGGTATTTAAAAAATAAAATAATAAAAATAAATATTTGTGTTTTTTAATTATGTTTGAAAAAACAAGAGATGTGTTCGTCAGAAACACAATGCCCCCTATTGCGCCGCTTTAATTATTTATTTTTTACCTTATACCTTTAAGTATGACCTTGACCTTGAATTTTTACCACTCAAAATGTGAAGCTTTATGAGAACGCCGCTTTGAAATATTTTTGTTTGACCTTTGGCCTTGAATGATGACCTTGACCTTGAACTTCCACCACTCAAAATGTGCAGCTTCATGATAACGCCGCTTTGAATTAATTATTTTACCTTTAGTTTAAACCTATTTATTTTAGCTCGATTGCATCGAAAGCCTAAGGCTTATATAAATGCTCTCGAGTCCGTTTCCTGGGCCTAGAACCAGTACTTGGTGTCTTTGGGGGAGATCTAAAGAACGCTCCCACGGTGGGGATCGAACCCGTAACCTCCCGGTCGCTAGACGGACACCATATCCATTACACCACGGCGACCTTTCTTACCTTTGACCATGAAGTATGATCTTTACCTTAAAGAATGACCTTGACCTTGAACTTCCGCCACTCAAAATGCGCAGCTTCATGAGAACGTTGCTTTGAATTTATTTCTTTTACCTTGGTGTCTTTGGGGGAGATCTAAAGAACGCTCCCACGGTGGGGATCGAACCCGTAACCTCCCGGTTGCTAGACGGACACCATATCCATTACACCACGGCGACCTTTCTTACCTTTGACCTTGAAGGATGACCTTGGCCTTGAAGGATGACCTTAACCTTGAACTTCCACCACTCAAAATGTGCAGCTTCATGAGAACACCGCTTTGGCATATTTTTACCTTTTACCTTGAAGGATGAACCTGACCTTGAAGGATGACCTTAAACTTGAACTTCTACCGCTGAAAATGTGCAGCTTCATGAGAACGCCGCTGTGAATTTTTTGATTTTTTTTCGACCTTGAAGGATGGCCTTGTCTGTCAACTTCCAACACTCAAAATGTGCAGCTTCATGATAACGCCACTTTGATTTTTTAATATACTTTTTTGACCTTTGACCATGAAGGATGACCTTGACCTTGAATTTACACCACTCAAAATGTGAAGCTTCATGATAACGCCGCTTTATATTTTTTTACCTTTGACCTTAAAGGATGACCTTGACCTTGAAGAATGAACTTGACCTTGACCTTCCACCACTCACAATGTGCAGCTTCATGAGAACGTTGCTTTGAAATTAATTTTTTTACCTTTGACCTTGAAGGATAACCTTGACCTTGAACTTCCACAACTCAAAATGTGCAGCTTCATGAGAACGCCGCTTTGAATTTTTTTTTACCTTGAAGGATGATCTTGAACGTCCACCACTTAAAATGTGCAGCTTCATGATAACGCCGCTTTGAATTATTTTTTTTACCTTTGACCTTGAAGGATGACCTTGACCTTGAAGAATGACCTTGAGCTTGAACTTCCACTAATAAAAATGTGCAGCTTCATGAGAACACCGCTTTGACATTTTTTTTTACCTTTTACCTTGAAGGATGAACTTTACCTTGAAGGATGACCTTAAACTTGAACTTCTACCACTAAAATGTGCAGCTTCATGAGAACGCCGCTGTGAATTTTTTTTATTTTTTTTCGACCTTGAAGGATGACCTATACTGTAAACTTCCACCACTCAAAATGTGCAGGTTTATGATAACGCCACTTTGATTTTTTTAATATACTTTTAGACCTTTGACCTTGAAGGTTGACCTTGACCTTGAACTAAAACCACTCAAAATGTGCAGTTTCATGATAACGCCGCTTTATATTATTTGTTTTACCTTTGACCTTGCAGGATGACCTTGACATTGAAAAATGACCTTGACATTGAACTTCAACCACTCAAAATGTGCAGCTTCATTAGAACAGTGCTTTGAATTATTATTTTTTACCTTTGACCTCGAAGGATGACCTTGTCCTTGAAGGATGACCTTGACCTTGAACTTCCTCCACTCAAAATATGCAGCTTCATAAGAACGCCGCTTTGATTTTTTTCCTTGGAGGATGACCTTGACCTTGAACATCCACCACTCAAAAACGTGCAGCTTCATGAGATACACATGCATGCCAAATATCAAGTTTCTATCTTCAATATTAAAAAAGTTATGGCCGATGTTAAAGTTTTCGGACGGACAGACGCCATATATTTTACATTTTACCTTGAAGAATGACCTTGACCTTTACCTTTCACCATTCAAAATGTTTAGCTCCATGAGATACACATGCATGCCAAATATCAAGTTGCTATCTTCAATATTGAAAAAAGTTATGTTCAAGTTTTCGGACGGACAGACAACATAAATTTGACATTTAATCTGATGGATGACCTTGACCTTGATCTTTCACCACTCAAAATGTGCAGCTCCCTGAGATACACATACGTGCCTAATATCAAGTTGCTATCTTCAAAAGTGAAAAAGTTATGGCCAATGTTTAAAAAGTGGACGATAAGCGCACCCTTTCAATATTTATATCGAATATAACGCATTTTCCTAAAATCATCCCAATGCGGGCCTCCAATTTCGTTTCTGAAGGGCTGATTTCTTTGGGATATAGCACATATATCAAAGCATGACGTATTTTAAACTATACTTATATGAAGACTCAATGGGCTCCGTAGACGGACCCTACATATCCCCTGTGTATGATACGCTTAAATGGAGTCAATTTGTTATGTTTTACTTTTTTAGTGCACGTGAACAAGTGTGGACATTAATAGGTATTAAATATGAAAATATCCACCTAAATATATAACGTGCAGTCTAATCGGGAGCGTTCTTTAGATCTCCCCCAAAGACACCAAGGTAAAAGAAATAAATTCAAAGCAACGTTCTCATGAAGCTGCGCATTTTGAGTGGCGGAAGTTCAAGGTCAAGGTCATTCTTTAAGGTCAAGATCATACTTCATGGTCAAAGGTAAGAAAGGTCGCCGTGGTGTAATGGATATGGTGTCCGTCTAGCGACCGGGAGGTTACGGGTTCGATCCCCACCGTGGGAGCGTTCTTTAGATCTCCCCCAAAGACACCAAGTACTGGTTCTAGGCCCAGGAAACGGACTCGAGAGCATTTATATAAGCCTTAGGCTTTCGATGCAATCGAGCTAAAATAAATAGGTTTAAACTAAAGGTAAAATAATTAATTCAAAGCGGCGTTATCATGAAGCTGCACATTTTGAGTGGTGGAAGTTCAAGGTCAAGGTCATCATTCAAGGCCAAAGGTCAAACAAAAATATTTCAAAGCGGCGTTCTCATAAAGCTTCACATTTTGAGTGGTAAAAATTCAAGGTCAAGGTCATACTTAAAGGTCAAAGGTAAAAAATAATTAAAGCGGCGCAATAGGGGGCATTGTGTTTCTGACGAACACATCTCTTGTTTTTTCAAACATAATTAAAAAACACAAATATTTATTTTTATTATTTTATTTTTGAAATACCGTCCAACCATCCCACCCAAGAATCCCCCCCCCCCGAAAAAAAGCAATAAATAAAAAAAAATCATTTGTTATGCATTTTTGGAAGAAAATGTAATAAATGACCACACCCCTCTCCACTCCACCCCTCCCTACTATGATTGAAATTCAGATAGGTCCCTACACCTTTAAAAAGAAAAATAGATGAGCGGTCTGCATCCGCAAGGCGGTGCTCTTGTAAATTGGTAAGGCCACATAGTGTGTCACTCCAGGTTGTATTGGTAGTAGAGTTAGATCACTCTCATACATGTTTTTACGAACACCTTGCTTTATTTTTGTTGTTTTTTAGAAATACCCCTTTTATGGGTATATATGTGTTACAAGTTTTTGTATTAGTTCCATACGTATGATTCAACAAACGATTAATTACATTTAACTACCATATTTCCTTATAATTTAGCAAGATCTTTGTGTGCGATATATGACGTGGTATGATAATGAGCGGATACACATTTATGCGTACATATTTTTCAACTATTCAGGTATTCCAATTGTGAATCAACAGCTATAATGACTCTTCTTGTAACCTTTTCGAAACATGTTTGTGTTTTGCATATATTACATCTCTTTCGCTGGATATTGAAAAAAACTGTTGAAATGTTATTGTTGTATACAAAAAAAAATATACAACCTCTTTAAGTTGAGTTAAAACATTCAATTAAAAAAATATAAAACTCTTTAAGTAGAGTTAAAACATTCGAGTTATTATATTTTTCATAATAATTTAAGACGTTATTTTTAGCTCGACTATTATATATTAAATATATATAGTGGAGCTATCCTACTCACCCCGGCGTCGGCGTTGGCGTTCCCGTTGGCGTTTGCGTGCAAATGTTAAAGTATGCGTGCTACCCCAAATATGTCCAATGTCCCTTGACATATTGCGTTCATATTTTGCATACTTGTTTACCATCATGGTCCCAACCTATAAACAAGAGCAGACAACTGTATCAAGCATTTTGACAGAAGTATGGCCCCTTTTATACTTAGAATATTCATGTTATTGATTAATCTATGTTAGAGTTTGACAAGACAACACAACAAAACAACCTGACATACCACAATGAACTCCACCCAAACCATCCCCCACGCCCCCCCCCCCCCCCTCAAAAAAAATAAAAATAAAAAAATAATAATATTTTCCAAAGATCATCTATTAAATGATCACACACCCACATTATACCCCCTCTACCCCCATCCCCCCCCCAATTTGTTTTCTTATTTTCGAAAGATCATCTATTAAATGATCACACACCCACATTATACCCCCCAACTCCATGATTGCTTACGTTATACTGTAAAGCACTCGAATAGTCGAGCGCGCTTTCCTCTGACAGCTCTTGTTTCCTTGCAAGGTTGGTTTCATTGACGGTGCATGCATATGTGCCAATAACCATATTTTGGATATGCTGTGGTATAAATGGATTTTGAAAAGAGCGTTGACAGTAAGACTGTTGGATGAAAGGCAATTATCGGTTTTGTTAAATTAAGTTTCGTCATAGTAAAACGCACTTTCAAATATTAGGTACTGTAGTGATAACAAAAGTAAAATGATTTATTAGCATTATAAGTCATTTTGTTTTCGTGAATAGTTTTTGTTCTTGTTTGGTGACATGTTGGCTTGATGTGTAAAAACATTTTGCTTTTTTGGTATTTGGCCGTTTTTTAATGCAAGTTAACATGTGTAATTTGCTTATCGTTTGGTGAAAGCCAGTTGACCAGATGTAGATTAACCCAGTTTGCGCGTGTAGTTCTTTAACCAAACTTGTTAAAACGCACGTTTACATTTACATTTTTGTGTCTATTATATTTTTTAAGAATGTACTGTTCGAAGGGTATTCAATATATTGGAGATCATTAACTGTATGCTATTAAAGACCAGATTGGCTTATGTGAATTAACCGGTTTGCTCGTGTTATTAGCTGACATTTTGTTGAAGGAAGATTTTTTCAGATGCGTATAAGACAGTTTGCTTGCGTGTCAGTTCACCGAAATGTCTCAAAACACATGTTGAAATTGCATTTACAAATGTTTGCAAAGTTTATTTTTTCAGTAGCTGGACAGTTCGAAGGATAAATAATGAATAGTGTAACATTAATGTAAGTGGGCAGCTCGAAAGGAATGATTTGTTGTTGTTTTTTTGTAATAATGTATTAGAAAATTACTTGTCAAGATTATTTATGATGATTTTATTAATGGTGATGTTATTAATGATGATGATGATGCTATTGATATTGATGATGAGGATGAGTATTTTACAGTATTTTGTGAATAGATAATACTACATTTACGTACTTTGATCGAATGAAATTATTATAGGTTTGAGAAATACGGAATAGTGTTGGTCTATACATAGTATTTAGAAGAGAGAGTACGGTTATGGTTTAGCACAAAACATGAACGCGTTTCTCGTTTTTGAGTTTATTTGAACAAAAACAAGTTACGGTTCAGCAACAGGGATTATTCTCCGAAGGTAAAGGTATTCTTTTTATAGAGTAACAGAAATTAAACTTTGCATCAATACAGGTTTTTTTTTTAGATTGGTTTGATAGGTTAAAATTCAATAATTTGACGAGGTTTCCAGCCGACCGAGTACCTATAGAGTGTATTTGAGTGTATTAAGGATTTTGTTATTTTCAGATTAGTTGATCAACATTAATAAAGTGTTCTATTATATCCATTGAGCTCATGCTATTTCCATCGAAATTTGAGCCAGGTTTCAATTAGTAACTTAAAGTATGTCTGTTTTGGTGGATTGAACATAAAAACAAATGTCAAGTCGGTAGTTTTAACTTTAAGAGCAGAAAATACGAATTGATTGTGAGAACATTAGTAACTTGTATTTGGTATTTGTGTATGTTTCTTGTGGTCATTGGACCAATTTGTTTAAGGCGAATGGGCCTGATTTGGAAAGCCAGCTGGCTTGTTTGGTCAGTTGACCGTTTTTTTAAAGCCAGTCTTTCTGATGTGTGAAAGCCAGTTGGCTTGTGTTGTCAGTTTACCGAACTCTCTTAGAACAAAAGTAACATAGAATTACCAATCTTTGCAAGTTTATTGTTTGCAGTGCAGTAACTGGACATTTCGAATAGTATATTAAGTATTGAGGAACATAAATGTATGGTTTATGCAGTATGTTATTATTATTATTACCAGGATTATGATTATGATGTTTTTGTTGTTTTTTTTGTTTAAATAATTATCATTATTTTAAAAATATTGTTTTATTATTTATATTTTATTCTATTTTATTATCTTAGTGGTCAGTTGAGATTGTGATTATTATGTTTTATCCCCACGCTTTTTGAAAAGCATCGGGATATTATGGTTATCTACGCCGTCTGTCCGTCTGTCCGTCCGTCCTGGTCACTATTATCTCCTACATTATTAGCACTAGAACCTTGAAACTACACACATGATAGCTATGAGCATATGTGCGACGGTGCACTATTCTGAATTTTGATCTGGCCCCTGCGCCAAAAGTTATGGGGGTTGGGGTGAGACCGGGTCAGATTTTCCTGCGACTGCGATTCGAAAAAGGCTCGTGACTACTGTGTCCGTTTAGATATTGCTTTCATATTTGGTATGCAATGCATGTGTATCTGAACAAGACCTTTCAATGCGCATACAATTTTTTACCCCTGTGACTCTGACCTTGAACTTTCGGTCAGCTTTCAGGTTTCGAAATCTGCGACCGCGATTCGAAAAAAGTCTCATACCTACTGTGTCCCTTCAGATATTGCTTTCATATTTGGTATGCATGTGTATCTAGACAAGACATCACCTTTCCATGCGCGCATAATTTTTTGCCCCTCTGAACTTGACCTTAGGAAAGTTTTCAGGTTTCGAAATCTGCGACCGCGATTCGAAAAAGGCTCATTACTACTCTGTCCCTTCAGATATTGCTTTCATATTTGGTATTCATGTGTATCTAGACAAGACCTTTCCATGCGCATATTTTTTTTTACTCCTGTGACCTTGACCTTGAACTTGGGCCAGTTTTCTGATTTTGAAATCTGCGACCGCGATTCGAAAAAGGCTCATAACTACTGTGTACCTTCAGATATTGCTTTCATATTTGGTATGCAGTGTATCTGGACAACACCTTTCCATGTGCATACAATTTGTTACCCCTGTGACCTTGACCTTGAACTTGGGGTCAGTTTTCAGGTTTCATAATCTGCGACCGCGATTCGAAAAAGGCTCATAACTACTGTATTCCTTCAGATATTGCTTTCATATTTGGTAGGCATGTGTATGCAGACAACACATATCCATGCGCACACAATTGTTTACCCTTATGACATTGACCTTGAACTTGTGGTCAGTTTTCAGGTTTCGAAATCTGCGACCGCGATTCGAAAAAGGCTTATATCTACTGTGTCTCTTCAGATATTGCTTTCATATTTTGGTATGCACGTATATCTGGACAACACTCTATGGGCATACATTTTTTTACCTTTGTGATCTTGACCTTGAAGTTGGGGCCAGTTTTCATGTTTTGAAATTCAGCGACCGCTATTAGAAAAAGGCTCATTACTTCTGTGTTCTTGCAGATATTGCTTTCATATTTGGTATGCATGTGTATCTGGACAAGACCTTCCTTGCGCATTACATTTTTACCACTGTGACCTTGAACTTAGGGTCGAAATATATTATGTGGTTATCTACCCAATCAGAAGAAGTGCAAGAAGTTCAAAGGACAAAGGAATTTTTCAACAATTAAGCTTGTGTATTGAACACACATATAGAGTTACACAGTAGTGGCGCAGAGATGTATTTAGTAGTCAGTTGTTTGTGTTAACTCATCTGTGAAATGGTTAAGCTCATCCATTTAATGTTTATACAAGGGATTTTAAAATATTGGCGCAAAGGGACACCTGTATATGAGAGAAGAGATAGAATGCAGTCAAGCATAAAAAGCATGAGAAACTCATGGAATAGAGCCTGAAGAATCTATAAAAGGGCTGAAACTTTCAATTTGTTCAATAACACTTTTAGACTCATTACTGAAAATCTGTCAAAATTTTCAAGTGGGAAAAATGTGAAAAACAATTTAAATCAAGATGGACTTTGAACAGGCACATCAAAGACAGATATGAAATTCAACATTTTCTTTGTTGTGTACAAGATTGCGATAGAAAATTTCTGAGACGCTACTATTTAGTCAACCATGTAACCTCAAAACATAACTTTTCCAAAACAGAAGCAAGACGATTGGCTATATGAGAGCATGTTCAGCCATCTCATAAGACATTCCAGTGAGGATGACATGTACATAATAGACGTCAGTGAAGTTGATTCAGTATTAGATTTGTTAGGAGAGCAGAATGAGGAGGAGAAATTAGGGTATAGATTTTCACTCATTTTTAGATTTGTCGCAATGTTGACGATTAAATGCGCAAGGAACGATAAATGTCGCAAACCCTACTGATAATATACTAATAATATACGTCGCAACTTTAACGATAAATGTCGCAAAAATTTCAACTGCTGATATATGTCGCAACATTAACGATAAATGTCGCACACCTTTGTAAGTCATGTTAAAATAAAAAGTTGAAGTAAAAATGATTAAAACGTTCAGGTTAGATCTAGATTAACCGACGATGTTTATTTGGGCCGACTTCCACCAGAATGGTCAGTTGTTAGTTAGTATTGTCCGAAATGGTCAGGTGTGGTCAGTATTATCCATAATTGTCAGCTGCGGTGAAGATCGACCGAAGCGGTCATATTTATTCATTTTCGACCACAAACGTTAAGCTGTAGTCAAAAATGACAAAATCCTTGTTTAAAATTTGTCGGAAATCGGAAAAACGATTGGCCCGTAAGTTTTTGCTTTGGGTTTAAGGCCGTTTCGACAAGTCTGGTTATATAAGGTCAGTCTGACAGGAACCGTATGGGTGGAACCACATGTGAATGCTTCGATATCTCTGCCGGAGACTGACAGCTTTGTCATCTTTGAATCAGCGATAGAATGCGAATATTCTTGGATAGAATCATCGATCCAGGATCACTCCGGGACCTCTGGTCCCAACCTCTGTGCTCAGCTGGGTAATTATGGGGCCGGCAAAGAAAAATGCCTTTCTGTGAAAACTGCAAGGAATTACGGGTTCTCTTTTTAAGGTAGCGCACCCCAAATGATTTCCCGCGATTTATTTTACGATCATTGACGATCATCAATGATTGGTTATTTCCGAGAGAGGCAATGTGTTTTAAAGTTCGAATTTTGATATATGTTTACGTAATTCCTTTAGAATACATTATTTTCACAATAAATATTGACTTTGATCCAAATATCATCTGAAAAAGAGTTACGATTTCGCGATTTCTTCGAAGATTGACAAGCCTTTTTACCTGTTCACTTATGGATATTTAATTTAAGCTTCCCCACTGTGAAATTGTCGTGGCCGAGTGCTTAAGGCGATGGATAAGAAAACTTTTGGGATCTTATCGCGCAGGTTCGAATCATGCCGACATCGCATACTTTTTTGCGACGCGTTTTTTATTTCTTTTCTAACGTAATTTGATTTAATATAGCATATAACTATGTTTATTGTTAAATATGTTAAAATTTTGATGCACATCCTTCAATTTTTTCAAATTAAAACATCGTTTTCTAAATTGGGTTATTTTCTGCTGAAAATACGAATGATGCATGTTGCATTTTTATTTCTATTTCAAAATGTAAACGGTCAATCTGTCTATTTCTTGGTATTTTTGCTGTATATAGTGTTTCTATAAAAACTAAGTTTAAAATATAATTTAAATGATAGCATTTTGAATTTTGTAAACTTCGTTTTTAACCGACCAAATTTTAACTTGGCTGAAATCACTTACATTTCATGGCGCTCTTCCATAGATAAAAATTTGTAAAAAATAAATGTGTGTAAAAAATGGTATGAAACGAGAACTCGTGTCAGATTATATATATATATATATAGTGTTTAAAGTAAATGCGGCCATTTTCGTAATTGGTTAGTTTAAAGAGTACGAGTTCAAATTCCAAAAGGATCGGGAATCTAATAAACGTTCACTGATAAACGGGGATGAGGTATTTTTCACTAGATTGATACTCTGCAGCGAGCCAGTGAATCGGCGACATATTATACCGCTGCCTTTATGTTAAGCATTAATTAAAGGCAACGATATTGAAAAAAATAAAAAGAACATATCATTCTCCAGTCAGTTCATTAGTATGCCAGTACAATCTCCGGCATATGCCGGTGCGTCTGCAAAATAGTAATACATGAACTAAGATAATGATACATGTACTACAGTCACAATTTTATCGTAATTTGTGTTGCTGTAATAATGTTACAGTTTTATCACATCTTACAACATTTGTCCAATCTTGATAACAGCAGTCCATTTAGCACAAGGAAATCTCAACAACTGGCTACTCGAGCCAAGAAGTATAAGAATTGATTGGGTCAATATTGACCACAACTGACAATTTCGGACAATACTGACCGCAACTGACAATTATGGAAATACTGACCACAATTGACCATTTCGGACAATACTAACTAAAAACTGACCATTTTGGTGGAAGTCGGCTTAAAAAACCTCGTCGGGTAATCAAAATCTAACCTTAAAGTTTAAGTCTTTTTACTTCAAGTTTTCGTTCTTAACATGACTTACAAAGGTGTGTGACTTTTATCGTTAATGTTGCGACATATATCGGCAGTTGAAATTTTTGCGACATTTATCGTTAAAGTTGCGACTTATATCGTCAGTAGGATTTGCGACATTTATCTTCCTAGCGACATTTATCGTCAACGTTGCGACAAATCTCGTAGCCTGCGACATATAACGGCGATGTGACATTTAACGGCGCTACAGAGTTCAACATCAACTACATTCGGAAAGGGACTCCGTCTTTGTGCACGTCAAACCAAAGTTGCTGTATTCGACCGTATTTAGCGGTCGGACGACGTTGTTGTATCCATATGCTTCTTGTTGGCAATAGAAAAAAACGCGAATGTGTCTATAGTTTTTGTATTATATACAGAGAATGAAAGGTTTTGTAATTGTGGTTGCCCAATTAATTTGTTAAAGCGGATTTTCCGAAATAGGTAAGAAAGTGATGGTCGCCAATGATGACGAAAAACAAACGGCATTTCGGAATGAGTATAGCCGACCATTGAGTATAAAGCGTTTAGCTGGGCTGAAAGTGACAAAACTTAACACTTGTTCATGGATTATACGTGATACATTTTTGGCAATTCCAAGGGAGATATGAACATGAGATGAGCCACAGTTTTTTCCAAGAAGTTAACCAAAAAATAATTTTTATGGGAACAATTTAAAATTTGATTGTTCTATCTAAAAGAATAGTAACGTTTGCGTGTTTTACACGAACCCGTTTTCGTTCTGAATGTTTTTGCCTTTTAACATTGTTCGTTATTATGATACTTGATCAATGTCGCAAGTGACGAAAGTGACTGAATTTCGATAACGCCTAATACAACGAGTTGCAAATCGTGTGTGGTTATGGTTTTCCTTATTACTTAATCTCTTTATTTCAGTTGCCCGTGTTAACTTCGAACT
This sequence comes from Dreissena polymorpha, assembly GCF_020536995.1. Taxonomy (NCBI): domain Eukaryota; kingdom Metazoa; phylum Mollusca; class Bivalvia; order Myida; family Dreissenidae; genus Dreissena; species Dreissena polymorpha. Next base: position 3,527,781 of record NC_068355.1, on the reverse strand, counting down.
TTCGCTTAATTGTATTGAATACTTTAATTGATAATTTAAGTGCATCATGGAGGTCCACACATTTAATTACAAACATGATGTCCTGAGTTTTAATTATTATAAAATAACACGTTTTCCTCTCCTAACAATGTTGCATCGTTCAGTATATAAGGCCCGGTCTGGAAAAACCGGGTTGTATGTACATGCGTATATGCTTTGAAGTCCGCACTGGATATTCAGGGACGACAATTTCCGCATCGACTGGTTTTTTTTTTGTTTAGAAGAGAATTCCTTTAAACTCTACTCACATATATGAAGTCCAATTATCAATGGACGCGGCTATAACATAACTAAATGGCTTCTTTAAACAAAGATGTGCACATCTTTATACGGTGTATACATGTTCTTGAATGTATGTGCATTTTTTGTCTTTTGTATTCAATAAAAGAGGAGCCAATTATCACACACATTCCACTACTGAAAATGTTTGCGGAGTTTAATAATTTCTATATTAATATAATGTAATGAATAAACATAAAAGTCATTACATTAAATTAAAAACATTAAAATAACAAGTAGATCTATTTGTTTTAAGAGTATAGATGAATAACTGGTATTTTCACACCACTTTATGATGCACAAACCAAGCTGTTTAATGCGACAAAGATAGTTTATATCTAAAAATGTGATGTGTTCACGCAATCTTAATAAGGCTATATTTCTACGAGATTATTTTACTTATAATATCAACTAAAAATAAAATACATGTATATCTAAAACATTGTGTCGTTATTCGATCGCTAACACATAGATAAAGTTTCCATTTTATTTCTTTCCATAACTTTAAAGGGGCCTTTTCACAGATTTTGGCATTTTTTAAATTATTCATTAAATGCTTTATATTGATAAATGTAAACATTGGATCGTAAAAGCTCCAGTAAAAAATCAAGAATAAAATTAAAAAAAGGAAAAGAACATTGCCCGGAGCAGGTTTCGAACCAGTGACCCCTGGAGTCCTGCCAGAGTCCTGAAGTAATGGATAGATTGTGCATAGACGTGCATAATGTCCATAGAGACATCTATCCATGTTCCAAGTTTCATGAAAAAATATTAAGAAATTTTAAAGTTACCACAGGATCCAGAAAGAAACACCATTTTCAGCTCTATTTCTAGTCTATTTGTTGCCATAGCAACCTGAATTGTTGACGTAGGAATAAAATGAAATAACGTGCATAATGTCCATATTGCCATCTATCGATGTTGCAAGTTTCATGAAAAAATATTAAGAACTTTTAAAGTTATCACAGGATCCAAAAAAAACACCATTTTCAGCACTATTTCTAGTCTATTTGTTGCCATTGCAACCACAATTTTTGACGTAGGAACAAATGAAATGACGTGCATAATGTCCATATTGCCATCTATCCATGTTCAAAGTTTCATGAAAAAATATTAAGAACTTTTAAAGTTATCGCAGGATCCAGAAAAAACACCATTTTCAGCACTATTTCTAGTCTATTTGTTGCCATAGCAACCACAATTTTTGACGTAGGAACAAAATGAAATGACGTGCATAATGTCCACAATGCCATCTATCCATATTACAAGTTTCATAAAACAATATTTAGAACTTTTACAGTTATCGCAGGATCCAGAAAAGTGTGACGGAAGGACTGACGGACGGAGACAAAACCATAAGTCCCCTCCGCTGAAACCGGTAGGGGACTAAACTATTCTGAGAATGGTGGAATTTCTGACAATGGTGGAGCCGGTAGGGGACTATTATTGCTTGGCAATAGTCTTGTTTTTTGTTTGTTGCTAATGTTAATGCAAAACATTGACACCGCGAATCAACATACATCGGGGATAAAACTTGCGTGTTTCGTCACAGAAATAACGTCACATGAGATATGTCATAGTTTGCGTAATCAATTGAATGAATTTTAAAGTACGGAAAGCTTATTGTAAAACAAATTATTCTATGTTTTAAGACCATATTGGTCTTTTCTACTTCGAATTTTTGTTCTTATACACTTTTGGGAATATTTATTATAATATATATGTTAAAGCAATTAAACTTTGTCGTCCCGTATTTGCAAATGTAAACCGCTCAAGCGTAAAGCAAGGTTTCGCGGTCCCATTAGCCGGCTCCTCTGCCAAATACATCGCTTGATCTTAATATAGTATTTTCTCATTATTTGGTTTTAGATGGTTTCTCTTACCATTTTGTTCTTGCATTGAATGTGTTTCAAAACACAGTAACATACAAACTAGAGAAATCCGACCATCATGGATTGTCTGCACTAACGGCTTTGTTGTAACATCATCTCATAAATTATAGGCGTGTTACATGATAATCTTAATTTGCGTAGTATTCATTCAATGTTATTAAAATACAGAAATGAAGTCCGATTATGCCTATAGAAATCAAAGTGGATGTGATGCTTTTGCAAGGAGATTAATGCGGGAATAGGTACATGTTTACAACATATGGATAAACATAGTTGTACATGTATACAATGTAGGGATAATTAAAGACTGGGGAACATGCATATAGGGTATCGATATGCATAGGTTACATGTATGCAAAGTATAGATAAACATTGGGGTACATGTATACAATGTATGGATAAACAAAGTGGTACATGTTGATAAACATTAATTTTGTGTATATGTATGTTACGTAGACATAGGAAGTGTTGCACACGTAAACCACGTATTGATAACTATTGTGGTATATGTATACAACGTATGGATAACTATTGTGCTACATGTATACAACGTATGGATAACATTGGGGTATAGGTGAACAACGTATGGATAACATTGGGGTATATGTATACAACGTATGGATAACATTGGTATATATGTATACAACGTATGGATAACATTGGGGTATATGTATACAACGTATGGATAACATTGGGGTATATGTATACAACGTATGGATAAACATTGGGGTATATGTATACAACGTATGGATAACATTGGGGTATATGTATACAACGGATGGATAAACATTGTGGTATATGTATACAACGTATGGATAACATTGGGGTATATGTATACAACGTATGGATAACATTGGGACATATTTATACAACGTATGGATGGATAGATAGATAGATAGATAGATAGATAGATAGATAGATAGATAGATAGATAGATAGATAGATAGATAGATAGATAGATAGATAGATAGATAGATAGATAGATAGATAGATAGATAGATAGATAGATAGATAGATAGATAGATAGATAGATAGATAGATAGATAGATAGATAGATAGATAGATAGATAGATAGATAGATACATAGATAGATACATAGATAGATACATAGATAGATAGATAGATAGATAGATAGATAGATAGATAGATAGATAGATAGATAGATAGATAGATAGATAGATAGATAGATAGATAGATAGATAGATAGATAGATAGATAGATAGATAGATAGATAGATAGATAGATAGATAGATAGATAGATAGATAGATAGATAGATAGATAGATAGATAGATAGATAGATAGATAGATAGATAGATAGATAGATAGATAGATAGATAGATAGATTGATAGATGATTGATTGATTGATTGATTGATTGATTGATTGATTGATTGATTGATTGATTGATTGATTGATTGATTGATTGATTGATTGATTGATTGATTGATTGATTGATTGATTGATTGATTGATTGATTGATTGATTGATTGATTGATTGATTGATTGATTGATTGATTGATTGATTGATTGATTGATTGATTGATTGATTGATTGATTGATTGATTGATTGATTGATTGATAGATAGATTGATAGATAGATTGATAGATAGATTGATAGATAGATCGATAGATAGATTGATAGATAGATTGATAGATAGATTGATAGATAGATTGATAGATAGATTGATAGATAGATTGATAGATAGATAGATTGATAGATAGATAGATAGATTTATTTCGGCATAGGAAGCATACACACTCACAATATAACATAGAATAAAATAATAAACAATTATTAAAAACTATATCATGTACAATAAACTATTACATGCTCACCAAACCAAGGACGACACAAAAAAAGAACAAGCCCTTATTTCCATTGTGGACCTTATTATTGGCGGCATGACAAAAAAAGCAGACCTTAAACATATGTTGACCTTGAACATAACTATGTTCATAGTAAAATAATTATTTAATAAACTAAAAAATATGTATCACCGTTCAAAAGAGATCAAACTTATTATCACAGTAGTGCTCAGAAAATATCACAGGAGCTGGAAACTAAGATCAATTGATAATGTTATCAATTATTGCAACACATAGATATTTTGACAGTTGTAATTTGATGATATGAGGTATCATAAATTATCTAAATTAAATATATTGCTAAAATGCATGTTATGAAGTATGAACTAATAATTATTAAAAATAAAAACCTAAGCCGAAGCTAATATATGCTTATTAAAAAGTGAAAAGATACACATATATAAACATTTAAATATTATTCATTAAATGACTTTTAATGGCAACCTTAAAGCCTTCTAACCTGTTGACCTCTGTGAGTGACTCAGGTTAAGAGTTCCAGAGTTTAATGCTATTATAAGAAAAAGATTTGGAACCATGACATTTGACCTTGGGTTAACAATATCCACCCTTTTACTAAGCCTAGTGCTGTAATTATGCATAGAATCTTGGGAAACAAAGTGTTCACTCATGTAATCTGGAGAAATGCCATTTCTTATTTTGAAGACATGACATAACATTATTTGATTTACTCTCATGTGAACAGGTAACCAGTTGAGGGACTTAAAGTGAGATTGGTCAATATGAGCTCTAGAATCAAGGTCAAGAACAAGCCTAATTAACTTATTTTGACAGGTTTGTAACTTATTTCTTAAAGTCTGAGTTATACTTTTATACCCAACAGAACAAGCATAATCATAATGACACTGAATAAGTGACATTACAAGAAGTTTCTTCGTATGCAAAGTAAGGAAATCTTTCTTACGATAAAGGAATTTTAACCTAAAATTGACCTTTTCAAAAGAGACTCAGCCATTGAGCAGAAAGAAAGGTTTTGATCAAGGGTAATTCCAAGATACTTAACGGATGAGGTAGAAGCAATGGTTGTACCATTACAAGATATATCAATGCTAGATTGTGACCTAAGTTTTGCTTGGACCCAAACACAATTGACTCAGTTTTACCTAAGTGCAATGACAACTTATTGTCGATCAACCATTGGCTAACCAAGTTCATATCATATGTTATTGCCTTTTCAACATAAAGTACACTTTTACCAGAAACAAGGAATCCAGAATCATCAGCATATAATAAGAATTTATTTTTAACCACAACTGCCATGTCATTCACGTAAATTAGAAAAAGAAGGGTCTTAGGATTGAGCCTTGGGGTACACCACAGGTTACACTGGCCTTAGAAGAAAAGGTACCGGAAACATCAACAAGCTGGTTTCTATCAGACAAGTATGATTTGAACCAGTTTAAAACGCCATTACTAAGACCGGATGCTCGAAGTTTCATGAGAAGAATTGAGTGGTCGACTGTATCAAACGCCCTCTGTAAATTTAACATAACCATGCCAACAATATTACCTTTATCATTTTCATACCTGATAAAATCAGTTAGGTGAATTAAACAAGTATCAGTGGAGAAGCCACTTCTAAAACCTGACTGAAATTTATACAATAATTTATTATCTTTTAGATAAGATTCAACCCGGTCATAAACTACCTTTTCAAGGATTTTAGAAATAACATTTAAAATGGACACATGCCGGTAATTACCTACAGACAATTTGTCATCCTTTTTATAAAGTGGAACGACTCTTGCCGTCTTAAGATCATCGGGGACTTGACCTTGTATGAGGGACAAATTCATGATGTGAGTTAAAGGACTAACAATAACAGAGGACCCGTCTTTGACAAAACGCGAAGGTATGCCATCTAAGCCAGTAGCTTTCTTTGTACCAAGTGAAGTTAAATATTTAAGAACTTTACTCCCAGTTACAATGGGAAAAGAATAACTATTAGCATAAACACCCTTATTTGCATAAAAAGAATTAACAAAATTAACACCAAATGTGTGTACACTTTCAGGTAATTTTGCAACAAGTTTACATGCAATAGTTTATAGAATTCATTAAATGTTTCAGCAATAAGATTCTTTTCAAAACAAATATTATTATCAATGTTTAAACAAATATTGGAGCCAGATGTTGCTGAACCTTTCTTGGAAGGCAAACCAAGATTTTTAAGAGTTTTCCATAAGGATGATGAATCATTTTTATTTTGATCAAGTACATTGTTAAAATAATCTTTTTTAGCATTGTGAACAAGTATCTGAACTTGATTTCAAAGAGTCTTAAATATGTTATAATTATCTACACTTATATCCTTTTATAATTGTAAAAGGCATTGTCTCTTTCATTCATAGCACTGAGAATGTCTGAGTCTATCCAAGTTTCTGTTCTCTGCTTAATTCTAGTCTGTTTTACAGGAGCTATGTTGTCTATCACAGATAAAAATAGACGTTTAAAAATACACCAAGCTGCATTAACACTATCACATAACAGAACAGGAGTCCAGTCAATTGCTAAAAGACTTGCCTGAAAATCTTCTGTATTATAATTTTTTAAAGATCTTAAAGTAACGTTGTTATGAGAACTAATAGGAATTTTACTAACTTTCCTAGTACAAAATATTAAACTATAATCACTAAAGGAAGTGTGAATTACACCTGACTGAGTAATGTTGTCAATATTAGAAACCAATATCAAATCAAGTATGGTTTCGATGGTAGAACAAGCTGTAGTTGGTTCTGAAATCAGTTGTTTGTAATGAAACATATTAATAAATGATTTGAAACACTTTAAAAAAAGTATAACATTTGTTCATGGACACATCAGTGTTAAGATCATCCAGTAAAATAGATTCATGTTCTAAAAAATCATTGCATGAAGAGCACAAATATTTTAGACTGGTATAAAAGTTCTGTTGTAAAGTAGGTCTATACAAAGCACCACATAAAATAGGTTTAGATTTCGGTAATAAAATGTCAATCCATATAGCTTCAAGATCATCGCGATTCAAATCGGAACGAATATTATAGGATAATATTGGGGTATATGTATACAACGTTTGGATAAATTGGGGTATATGTATACAACGTATGTATACAACGTATGTATACAACGTATGGATAACATTAGGGTATATGATTACAACGTATGGATAAACATTAGGATATATGTATACAACGTATGGATAACATTGGGGTATATGTATACAACGTATGGATAACATTGGGGTATATGTATACAACGTATGGATAAACATTGGGGTATGTGTATACAACGTATGGATGTACATTAGGGAATATGAACACAAATAAGGGATACACACCGGGATACATATCAAACGAATATTTATTTCGTGGAGCAAAACAACCAGAGCATTAAGCAAACAATATATGTCACGGAATTACAGTAAGATATATTATACAAATGAATGTCTCATTCGGAGATTTGGATATTTCTATTTATATCTTTTTTTGATAATTATATGTTGACAACAGTTTAGTGTCTTCATCAGTATAATAATGGAAATGACTATGAACATTACATTACAATCCACATTTTGTACAAATTAGTGCACTTATTAATGTTTCAACAAGATTACCTTTCTTATTACTGTTAATTTGTATTAAAAGTCATTGTTTGTTAAGTTTATATGCGTTTCCAAGTATAGTCGTATAATATGGTGAACGCCTCAATGATCAGTCATTATACACTATATAACGACGTATGACATTTGAATGGCTGGTAAAGGAGGTTTAATTGTTGTACAAATTGTCAAGTTGTTTGTTCAAACCAATGTATCAAGTTAACCCTGTTCTCTTCAGTAATTTCTTGATGCTTTCTGAAATTTCTCATTCGTTTATTTCTTGAACACATGCGTACCTCATTTTGAAAGATTACTCGTGATCATGCTAGTCCGAGTATTGGTATACGTGTATGTATTTTCTGAAAGTATTGTATAATATCGTTTTACTACAGTATTGTATACTATTGTTATACTATCGTTATATGCTACAGGGACATAACAAATTGTAATTAAAAAATCAAAAGCATCGATTTCATGACGACTATTTTAATGGCGCATTGTGGGTTTCATTACGGTTGAATCCACTGAAATGACACTTTTATATTAACACATAGCAAAGTGTTGGCTTAAAAATCGCTTTTTTTTGGCAATACATATGAAAACCGCTATAACTTGAATGAGATATTTTAACTTAAAGATGTTCAAGTGCCAGTTTATACAGTTTCTTTTTTTAGACGGACAGAAATAAAGCATTGAAGCCCTGTTGAGAAACAAATCGTCAAAACGACATTTTCTTGTATGTTTAACAATGAACTGATAACATGATGGACTGTATACACAATCTATAATCCTAATGTAACGTAACATAAAAGTTATTTGAAAAAAGCATATAATTAATTGCAACGTTTAAACAACTCGTTTTTTTTGGACAAAAAACAACGACAATAAACTCATCTAGAACCAGCTTTAGCATGTTAATTAATATCCAGATAAATTTATTAGGGAAAGGGTTAAACTGTAAATGTCTATAAACAATTTGAATGACTTGAAACTGTTTACGAACAATACAAAAATGGATATACTGTTCAAACGTTTTAATATGTGCGTTCATTACATTCCAAAAATTATCGTTTATATAAAAACATGTAAAGAATTATTTGAAAGCACAATGTTAGTTGGTAATGGAAATAATATGTTATTTTGTTACTCCAGTTGCAATTCAATTTATAGCAAAATTATTATACACACATTATTATTGTGTGTTGATGTGTGTACCACTTTGGTTGGTTATTTTCACAAAGGCAAATACTCTTTGAAAGATAACACATTCTTAAGCTGATAGTGCCCCAACTAAGGTTTTGTCTTGCATATGCGTTAATGTCTTTGTTATTTTAAATATAAATGACACGCATATTTGAGAAATTGAACCCTAAAAATAGGGCAGAACAGAACAAATATCTTATTCACTTAAGCATATAACAGCTCATTGTGATCAATATAAAACATTCATACATGCGTGAAAAAATACATTAAATTAAGATAATAATAAATTACTCGTGAGAGTGTTGTGTGTTTATGTTAACACTGAATTGAGTATTTATACTCAACTATATATAAACAACAACAGAGAAAACAGCAAAAAACTCACATTTCATAATCAGTACATAATCCACTGAAAATAAAAAATCGGAGCAACGGATAAAACAATAACACAGTTTATTCATTTCATATCAAACAGTAAATAAATAACAATGATAAACCTTGAGTTAAACAAAAATCAAATTATTTCTTTTCTTAAAGCATGTTATACAGTTAATTGCTAAATTCCGAAGTACGGGTACCTTTATTATTACTATTTAAGAGTTTAAAAAAATTGTGCATACTTGGTCTTATTGAATAGTATTTTGATATGTATTTGGATCTTTCTTCTTAATAAAATAAACATCTAAGTAAAAAGTGATATTCGTCTTCTTAATCGTTAAGGTTACATTAAGTACAAATACTTTCATTTCTGATAATGTTATAATGTCTACCAGTTTCAATTAACAGATTATGTGACGATAGACGTTTTTTAGCAATTATGTTTCCGTGTTTTTTTATTGTCAATGATATCTAAATACACAGATCTTTCAAATACAGGTTTAAGTTCCTTATAAAATAGTAATGAAGTGGGTGAATCAACATTAACTCTCCACTCAGATACATACTGATCTCTGAGTCTAGTCTTTAACAAAGGAATACAAATTTTAATTATAACTGACTCAGGAAACAATACATCTGCAAATCCTGTTTGGTTTAAAATTTTGCGAACTTTAAAGGACCAATTAACAGTGTTATTTTGTGTTTCAATTTCTAATCTTTGCATATTAATGACCGTTGTAAGGATGCAATTTCCTTGTTTCTTTTGATGAAGTTTAAAAAAATATATTTAACAATTCGTAGGTATCTACCAATATATAAAGGAAATCGACCAAGTTCGGCATAGAGTGACATTGAATTTGTTGACAGTTTTACATTAAACAGTCTTTTACAGAACTTTCTGTGAATATGCTCAATATTAGTTGCCGCAATAAATCCCCATACTTCGCAATTATAATTAAGGATTGATAATACATATGAATCAAACAGCTTGAACATAACATTTATTTGCACTTCCATATCTTTTGTAATACAAAACAGTAAATTCATAGCCCTTGTAGATTTACCATAAAGTGTATTAGTGGCAGGTATAAATGAGCCGCCACTTAACACAACAATACCAAGGTAGTTAAAATTGCTAACTATTTCAATAACTTTTTCTTTGTAGGTCCATTTGTAGTTTTTGCTTAGCGCGCCCCCATTTCGAAAGACCTTTTTTTTTATATAACAGTTAAATTTCATTTATTGCAATATAATTCTAGATAAATTCAACGATTCATGGAGTCCTTCTTTAGTTTCTGAGAAATTGACAGCATCATCCGCAAATAGGAGACGATAAATAGACAATTGATCTAACGTTAGTCCTGCGTTTATTCCGTTTAGCAAAGGCATGAGTTTTCAGTATTCTAGAATTACAATAATTTCAACTCCTAAAAGTTTGCATTGTTTTATATGAGTCTCGTGTTTGGAACACCAGGCTTAATGCCTGTGCAGTCCGCACAGTTTAACCTGGGATGACACATTCTTCCTAGACTGGACAATCATTAAAAAAAGACTTCCTTTCAAGGAAAAAATACTACCAGCGGAAAGCGGAAACAAATCACGTATGAAACTCAGTTTCCCCAGAACTCGGCTCTTACATAACTATATGGCTGAAACGTTTGACTCAAGCTTTAAGCATGTTTATATATTGTTTACATTTTTTTTTTGGGGGGGGGCTATTGTTATTTAAACGTAAATAAAAGACTTGCAAATATTCAAACGAAAATAATCGAACAATTATATTAAATATCAAAGCTGCAGACGTGGTAGTCAACTGACCACCTTTGCTCAGCGACTGATAGCTGCGTAATTCTTGGGGTTAACACCATTTTCTTGTATAATTATGATCACCTGCTTCAGGTTATTAAAAATGAGCCATGCTCTGTGGAAATGGGATTTAATGCATAGCGTAAAGTTTCGCCCCAGATTAGCCTGTGCAATCCTCATAGGCTTATCAGGGACGAAACTTTTTGCTTTTTTTATATTTTCTGTTTAAAAAAAGTCTCTTTAAAGTAAAATTCCAGTTTGGGCGGAAAGTCTCGTCCCTTATTAGCCTGTGCGAACTGCACATGCTTATCTGGGACGACACTTTACACACATGCATTAAACCCTCTTTTCACAGAGCACGGCCCAAATTTAATATTACAATCTAATAACCTAATATTGCTGTTACGGACCCCTTTTGAGGTACAATCACGTGCTATTGTTTTCATTCTGTAACAATACTCCTTTATAGTACAAGTTGACCGGTACTTCAGTTCCGAAAGGAAACGAATTAGAAAGTGGTCAAAAAGGCAATATACACAGTATTTTAACACTTATTAAATATCAACAGTTTCCACGGGTATGATATTTTAATGTACGAATAAATTATGCAAAAGGTTTGAACTCAGAAAGCACTTATATGATCTGTGGTTTTTAATTCAGTTAAAACTCCAAATGTTCTTGTTATCAAATAGCCGCGTCTTAAGAAAATAGGTATTGTTCTATATTCGACCAACGAACCACCAGATGTGCGCATGCGCTGGCATGTCGGAAATTATGCGAGTCAAATATGGCACAAGATTTATTTTGCGCATGACGCAGGTCAAATGAGATTGTAATGCGATTCAAAACACACAAATGGTAATTTCTATTGTTTTTTTTTTGTTTGTTTTTTTTTTTACAGTTTTGGGATATCTTTTATCTCTACTTTCTTACAAAATGTTTGTTTTGATTCTCGAAAGAGAGCGGCATGCAAACTGTTGAAATCCAATCACAATGGAATTTGTGCAGTTAAGTTTTTGTTTTAACATTATATCTGTAATGTATAGGCATGTTACATGGTAATCTACATTTGCATACCAATGCATTCAATGTTATGTTAATACAGCAACATATCTGATTTTGCAAGACGTGGTAAATCAAATTGCATCTGATGCTTTTGTTGAGTGATTTATTATTGGACGTGGTACATGCAAACAACGCATGGATAAACATTGTGGTATAATTCACATGTATATTTATTTTGTTGAGCAAAACAACCAGAATTTTGGCATAAATAATTTGTCGCAAAGTAAAAATCTGTATAAGATCAGAATGGCAATCAAACTATTTATGATATGTTCGAAGACTTAACATTTTACCGGATCATAGTGTTATTATTAGTAGAAAAATTGAAAAAAGTAATTATCATCTTTACATACTTGAAACATTGACGTTGTCGATAGCAGCTGTCGCATCCAGATTCCAAATAATTAAGTTGCTGATACAATCTGTCGCATCCCCGAGACACCAAACAATGCCGTTCATGATCCCACCTGTCGCATTCCTAAGAGTGCAAACAATGACCTTGATGATAGCACCTTTGCGCATCTCTCAAAACTGCAAGCTATGACGTTTCTGATACCACCTTTCGCATCCTTAAAGACTTCAAACAATGACGTTGATGATACCACCTGTCGCATTCCCAAGACTGTAAACAATGACGTTGATAATACCACCTGTCACATCGCCAAGACTCCAAACAATGGCGTTGATGATATCACCTGTCGCATCCCTCATGAATCCAAACAATGACGTTGATGATAGAATTTGTCGCATCCCTCAAGACTCCAAACAATGACGTTGCTGATACCACTTTTTGCATCCCTCAATACTCCAAACAATGGCTTTGATGATACCACCCGTCGCATCACAAAGACTTCAAAAAATGGCGTTGATGATACCACCTATCGCATCCCTCAATACTCCAAACAATGACGTTGATGATAGCATGTGTCGCATCCCCAAGACTGCAAACAATGGCGTGATGATACCACCTGTCGCATCGCCAAGACTTCAAACAATGACGTTGATGATACCACCTGTCGCATCCCTAAGACTCCAAACAGTAACGTTGATGATACCACCTGTCGCATCCCCAAGACTCCAAACAATGATGTTGATGATACCACCCGTCGCATCCCCAAGACTCCAAATAATGGCGCTGATTATACCCCCTGTCGCATCCCTCAATACTCCAAACAATGACGTCGATGATATCATCTGTCGTATCCAGAAGACTGCAAACACTGACGTTTCTGATACCACCTTTCGCATCCCTTAAGACTGCAAACAATGACGTTGATGATACAACCTATCGCATCCCCAATACTGTAAACAATAACGTGGATGATATCATCTGTCGCATCCACAATACTGCAAACAATCACGTTTCTGATACCACTTTTCGCATCCCTAAAGACTGCAAACAATGAAGTCGATTATACCACCCGTCTCATCCCAAAGATTGCAAACAACGACGTTTCGTATACCACCTGTCGCACCCTCAAGACCGTAAACGATGACGTTAATGATACAACCTGACGCATCCCTCAAGACTCCAAACCATTACGTTTATGATACCACCTGTAGCATCCACAAGACTGTCAACAATGACGTTGATGATACCACCTGTCGCATCCCTCATGACTCCAAACAATGACGTTGTTGATACCAACTGTCGCATCCCCAAGACAGTAAACAATGATGTTGATAATAGCATCTTTCGCATCCATGAAGACTGCAAACAATGACGTTTCTGATACCACTTTTCGCATCCCTAAAGACTGCAAACAATGACGTCGATTATACCACCCTTCTCATCCCCAAGACTGCAAACAATGACGTGTCTTATACCACCTGTCGCATCCCCAAGACTGCAAACAATGACGTTTCTTATACCACCTGTCGAATCCCCAAGACTGCAAATAATGACGTTTCTTATATCACCTGTCGCATCCCAAAGACTGCAAACAATTACGTTAATGATACCACCTGACGTATCCCTCAAGACTCCAAACAATTACATTGATGATACCATCTGTAGCATCCCTAAGACTGTAAACAATGACGTTGATGATACCACCTGTCGCATCCCTCAAGACTCCAAACAATGACGTTGCTTATAGCATCTGTCGCATCCCTCAAGACTTCAAACAATAACGTCGATGATACCACCTGTCGAATCCCATCAAGACTCACAACAATGACGTTGCCGATGCCACCTGTCGCATCCATATTCTTAAACAGCATGGATGTTGATACCACCTTTCGCATCTCTGCAGAATTCACATTATGATGTTGCTGATAGCATCTTTCGCTCCAGACTCCAATAAGTATGTTGCTGATAACAAACAATAACGTTGTTGATACCATAAGTCGCATCTAGAATCCAAACAATGACGTAGCTGATACCACCTATCGCGTCCTTTAGATTTCAAACAATGACGTTGTTGATACGCTTGTTCGCATCTCTCCAGATCTCAAACAATGACGTTGTTGATACCATTTGTTGCATTTCTCCCGATTTCACACAATGTCGCAACTCATACCACCTGTCGCATGAATGACGATTCTCAACAATGACAGTTCATTTACCGCCTTTTGCATCTCAATAGACTTCAAATAATGACCTTGCTATTACCATGTGCTATCCATCCAGACTCCAAACGCAGACGTTGCGTATTCCACAAGTCGCTTTCAGACTCCAAACAATCACGTTGTTGATGCCACCTACCGCGTCGACGGGAAATTCATTTAATGTGGTCTGCTTCGATTACCACGACGCTGATCTTTTCACTATGCTAAGCAGGTCCTCACTTCGAGGACGAAAGCTTCATGAGGGGCTTCTGAGGATAGTGTATAAAAAACACATCCCGTCGATGATTTTCCATCTAAATACCCTGAAATATTAAAAGCATAAACACGATCGTGCAGAAAAAAACGCTACGTAAAACAGAGGTTTATGCAATATACCTATGAGGTGTAAATCTCAGATTAATATATTTCATTTATAGTTATGTGTACTCGAGTAAACGGCTTCAATCACGTGTTCTTATAGATTTACTTGCACAATAAAAGTTGCAGTGTTATATAAAAATGAAACACTTTTCCATCGCCTTTATACATTATATTACTAGAATAACGCGAGGTCTTTTGTTCCGCGTGCTTTTATTTACTTTTCTCGATCTCCATTGTATATGTATACTTATTTACAAAATACAATATATTCCGTTCATCACATTCAAACAATTAATTCGCTACCTGTTTGTGCGTTAAAAGTTCCATAGTAAGCAGAAAATTCCATAACCTTAATGTTTTTCTCGTGAAGATAAATTCGAAATGTTCGTGTCGCTGTATCTCTAAAATTTATGAAAATGAACATTTATAATGGACACTATATTTAAGTATTTAATGTTCTGTTGCTTTCTATCAAGAAAATGTACAAGTAATGGAACTACGAAATAACGCCCTCCGCGCAGAGATTTGACGGGAACTAGCATAGCTTGATCAAATTCATGCCTTCATAACCAACTACTTGATGATAGTCTTGCCACGTGGTACAACAATTTGACAATTGTTATGTTTACTTTTTTTAATTTAGGTAATTATTTTTATATAATGAACCTTAACTTATTCACTATTTTTAAATTGTAAAAGAAAATGATACTACTTTTTGTAATATATTACTCAAACAAAGAAAATAAAATCATACCAAATCTGGTAAGGTTGTCTTGTGATGGCAGAGATTGTGTGAGAGAAAGGAACGACAACTCTGCGTGGAGATTGACGAAATATTTTGCAAACGAGTTATGGACACAAGATCAGGGATTTATATACCATTTCTCCCGCACGAATAAGTCATAACGTAATACTTTAGAGACTTAGATGAATATTAAATGTGGTTGTAAAAGCAAGCTATGGCCGGAGATGTGTTTTGTTTTAATTCCAAGACGTTACTACGTAGAACGTTCGTGCGAAATGCATGGCCTAGCAAAATTAACAAACAAATATTGAAAAAATAAAACCTGAATAGTAGTAATATTGATATAATACGTTAAAAAAAATGTGGTTCGTTTCGTTAATTTTGCATTGAATTTACATTTATTGGCATACTTAGTAGTATATTCACTGATGTTAGCAACATCACATCGCATTGATGTTTTACACAATTAATGAATTAAACCGACGTCATTTTGGCATTTTTTAAGCCTGGTGATGTCACCAAAACGCATGTGAGTGCGCTTTTCGTGGAAAAAATAAACTCATATCATCTTCGCCTGTGGTCCCTCCAGGCGTCTCGGTTCTAGGCGAATAACTCCTGCTGCCCCAATGTTTGGTCCATCTGCTTAGCATCTGCATTTAGGTCACGGCGCAAGGGGTTTCTATGTCGTTCTCTCTTCCTTTTTCCCTTGGGGGTTCCATGTAAGATATTGCCTTGTCGTATTGGATGCAGGCTTGCAAAGGGTGTGACACATCCACCGCCAACGTCTCTGAAGGATGTCTTCTTCAACTGGCAGCTGCTTTCTCCATAATTCTTCATTGGAGATCTTGTCTGTTTAGCGGATCTTGAGGATCTTCCTCAGGTGTTGATGAAGATGTGCATTTTCTTTATGGTGGTGACAGTGGTTTCTGCTCCATAGAGTAGTAATTGCTTCACGATGGTATTGAAGAACCTAATCTTGGTGGTGATGCCAATCGCGCTATACCCCGGGATGTTCTTCAGCTGATGGAAGGCTGCTCGTGCTTTACCGATGCGGGTTCTGCCATCTGCATCCGTTCCTCCCTGGTTGTCCAGGATCCTGCAGAGATATATGAAACTGTCAACATCCTCCAGCGCCTCTACTTGGACTGTGACGGGTGTGCTGGTGGATGGGTTGGTCCTGAACACCTTGCTCTTCTCTCTGCTGATGGTGAGACCCAGTCTCCAAGTGTTTTCCGCTACCATGTTTGTCTTCTCCTACATCTGTTGGTGGGTGTGGGAGAGAAGAGTCAGATTATCGGCAAAGTCGAGGTGGTCCAACTGTTTCCAGAATGTCCACTGAAATCCATTCTGCTTCTGCCCTGTCGATGTTTTCATTACCCGGCCTTGCCTCACACCGGTTCTCACTTCAAAGGCGTCCGAGAGCTGTCTGCCATAAACGATTCTGCAGGTCATTCTTTCCTTAGATTTCCTGATGATCTTGGTGATCTTTCCTGGCACTCCGTAGTTTCTCAGAATTCTCCAGAGGGACGCCCGTTCAACCCTGGCGAATGCCTTATCATTGTTAATGCAGTTGACAAACAACGGCGAATTTCACTCCAGGGATTGTCCAAGAATGATGCATAGGGTTGCGATCTGATCCGTGCACAATCTCTCCTTTCGAAAGCCTGCTTGTTGGTCACAAAATGAGGATCTACTGCGTATTTCATTCGGTTCAGC